>NC_092153.1:31806649-32109149 GCF_045791955.1 Oncorhynchus clarkii lewisi
TTTTCAAATGATCAATTAGCCTTTTAAAATGGTAAACTTGGATTACCTAACACAACTTGCCATTGGAACACAGGAGTGATGGTTGCTGATAATGGGCCTCTGTACATCTATGTAGATATTCCATATAAAATCAGTCGTTTCCAGGTACAATAGTCATTTACAACATTAACAATGTCTACACTGTATTTCTGATCAATTTGCTGTTATTTTAATGGACATAAAATGTGTTTTTCTTTCAAAATCAAGGACATTTCTAAGTGATCCCACATTTTTGAATGATAGTGTATATATTTTTATTCCATTCCTTCACTAAGATTTGTGTGTGATAGGTAGTTGTTGTGGAATTGTTAGATTACTTGTTAGATATTGCTGCACTATCGGAACTAGAAGCACAATCATTTCACTACACTCGCAATAACATCCCCTAACCATGTGTATGTGACCAATAACATTTGATTTGATTTGATTAGTAAATCTATAAGAGCTTTGCAAACCTGGATTGTACAGTATTTGCCCATTATTCTTATTAAAATTCTTCAAGGTCTGTCAAGTAGCTTTTTGATCATTGTTATACAGCCATTTCCAAGTCTTTCCATAGATTTTCAAGATTATTTACTGGTAACTCTGAAAAAACAAGCTCAGAATGGGAAAAATAGCTTTGAACAGTCATCCAACTCGGAATTGTGTTTGACCAGATACAATGCTGTTCCACAGTAAACAAATTGGCAAAAGACTTTCAGCACGCTTGCAGGGAAGGCCACTCAACGCGTATGGTAATTACACAAATGAGCTGTTTTGTTAGACTTCAATGCAGGTTTAGACATTATCAATCATAGTCTGCTGCTAAAAAACATATTTGTTATGGCTTTACATCCTCTGCTATATTGTGGATTGGGTGTTACCTGTCTAATAGAACACAGAGGATGTTCTTTAATGGAAGCCTTTCCAACATAATTCAGGTATAGTCCGGCATACCCCTGGGAGGCTATCTAGGCCCCTTACTTTTGCATATTTTGACTAATGACCAAGCACTGAGTAAAGTATGTGTCTATCTATGCTGATGGCTCAACATTATATATCTCAACTACCACAGTGTGGAATCACTGCAACACTTAATTAGCTGCAGTCAACTTTAGCATCGTTGGCAATTAATAAGCAGTCCTAAATATTTCTAAAATTAAAAGCATTGTATTTGGGACAAATCATTCACTAAACGCAGAACAGAGCACTTTGTTCAAAGTAGAGGAGAGATTGACTGCATCACTGTCACGTCCTGACCTTAGTTCCTTTTTTATGTCTCTATTTTGGTTTGGTCAAGGCGTGAGTTGGGGTGGGCATTCTATGTTTTTCATTCTATGTTTTGTTTTCTGTTTTTGTATTCTGTACCAGACAGAACAGTTTCGGTTTCGTTCATTCTCTTTTGTTGTTTTTCCATTCTGTGTTCAAGTCATAATAAAAGATGAACACGTAACATGCTGCACCTTGGTCCTCCCCTTCTTCAACCCACGACAGCCGTTACAGATCTACCCACCACCAAAGGACCAAGCAGCATGTAATGGACTCCTGGACATGGGAGTAAATATTGGGCACAGCCGGGAGAGTATCGCCGTCTGAAAGAGGAGCTGGAGGCAGCTAGAGCGGAGCGGCGACACTACGAGGAATTGGCTCGAGGTAACGTGCAAGAGAAGCAGTCTAAGAGAATTTTTGGGAGGGAGCACACGGGGAGATTGGCGAAGTCAGGTAGGAGACCTGAGCCAACTACCCGTGCTTACTGTGGCGAGAGAGTGACCAGGCAGGCACCGTGTTATGCAGTGAAGCTCACGGTGTCCCCAATGTGCACGCATAGCCCGGTGCGCTACATTGCATCTCCTCGAATCGGCCGAGCTAGAGTGGGCATCGAGCCAGGAGGGATGAAGCCAGCTCAGCGCATCTGGTCTCCAGTGCGTCTCCTCGGCCCGGGTTATACGGCACCAGCCCTACGGAAGGTGTCCCTGGTTCGCCAGCAAAGCCCAGTGCGGCCTGTTCCAAGCCGCCAAGCCGCCGGAGCCGCCAGAGCCGCCCGTCTGTCCGGAGCCACCAGAGCCGCCCGTCTGTCCGGAGCCGCAAGAGCCGCCCGTCTGTCCGGAGCTGCCAGAGCCGCCCGTCTGTCCGGAGCCGCCAGAGCCGCCCGTCTGTCCGGAGCCGCCAGAGCCGCCCGTCTGTCCGGAGCCGCCATAGCCGCCCGTCAGTCCGGAGCCGCCAGTCCGGAGCCGCCCGTAAGTCCGGAGCCACCAGAGCCGCCCTTCACTCCAGAGCCGCCCTTTACTCCGGAGCCGCCAGAGTCTCCCCTTCACTCCCTTAACCATGTTCTGAACACCTCCAAAACAAAGGTCATGTGGTTTGGTAAGAATAATGCCCCTCCTCCCACAGGTGTAAATACTACCTCTGAGGGTTTAGAGCTTGAGGTAGTCACCTCATACCAGTACTTGGGAGTATGGCTAGACTGTGCACTGTCCTTCTCTCAGCACAGGCTAAGGTTAAATCTAGACTTGGTTTCCTCTACCTAATCATTCCTCTTTCACCCCAGCTGCCAAACTAACCCTGATTCAGATGACCATGCTACCAATGCTAGAATATGGAGACATAATTAATAGATCGGCAGGTAAGGGTTCTTTCGAGCGGCTAGATGTTCTTTACCATTCGGCTATCAGATTTGCCAACAATGCTCCTTATAGGACACATCACTGCACGCTATACTCCTCTGTAAACCGGTCATCTCTGTATACGCGTCACAAGACCCACTGGTTGATTCTGTTAAAGGTCCCCAAAGTGCACACATGCCTGAGTCGCTCTTATTTTCAGTTCGCTGCAGCTAGCAATTGGAACGAGCTGCAACAAACACTCAAACTGGACAGTTTTATCTCAATCTCTAAATTCAAAGATTCAATCATGGACACTCTTACTGATAGTTGTGGCTGCTTTGTGTGATGTATTGTTGTCTCTACCTTTTTGCCCTTTGTGCTGTGGTCTGTGATCAATAATGTTTGTACCATGTTTTGTGTTGCTACCATGTTGTGTTGCTACCATGTTGTTGTTATGTTGTGTTGCTGCCTTGCTATGTTGTTGTCTTAGGTCTCTCTTTATGTAGTGTTGTGTTGTCTCTCTTGTTTTGATGTATGTTTTGTCCTATATTTATTTTGCATTCTTAATCCCAGGCCCCCGTCCCCATAGGAGGCCTTTTGGTAGGCCTTCATTCTAAATAAAAAAAGTGTTGTTAACTGACTTGCCTAGTTAAATAAAGGGTACATTTAAAAAAGTTGAATAATTAGGTAGAATAAAAAGCTGAGGTCTAGTCAATACGGAAGCTTTGCAAAAAAATGAAAGACAGGGCTACGTTCAAGAACAGAACAAAGCAGAACACAAGGTTGACTAAGAAAATAAATACAGTAACTTACAAGTCCGAAGTACACTCTGGAGGACCGATTTGTAAAATATCTGTAAAATACAGCAATCAGCATTAAAATGGTTCAGTTTGTGTAGAAAATAATATAATTTGCTGTAGTTTCTTTTTCTATGCAATGGTACAGTCATTGAATTTCAGTTTCTCTATCTTGATTCCCAGGTATTTGTGGTCGAAATATTGACTGATTCCCTGTTGATATTTGTAGTGGGTAGTGCGGTTTTATGCCTTCTAAAGTCAATTTACATCTCTTTTGTTTTCTTAACATTTATTTTAAGAAAGTTATCTGTACACCACTGGATGAATGTACCTTAAAAAAAAAGTTAGAGGTGACGACCAGAAAACCAGTCAGTATCTGGTGTGACCACAATTTGTCTCATGCAGAGCGACACATCATCTTCGCATGGAGTTTATCAGGCTGTTGATTGTGGCCTGTGGAATGTTGTCCCGCTCCTCTTCAATGGCTGTGCGCAGTTGCTGGATATTGGTGGGAACTGGAAAACGCTGTCATACACGTCGATTCAGAGTATCCCAAACATGCTCAATGGGTGACATATCTGGTGAGTATGCAGGCCATGAAAGAACTGGGACATTTTCAGCTCCCAGAAATTGTGTACAGATCCTTGTGACATGGGGCCATGCATTATCATGCTGAAACATGAGGTGATGGGGGTGGATAAATGGCATGACAATGGGCCTCAGGATCTCGTCACGGTAGCTCTGTACATTCAAATTGCCATCGATAAAATGTTACTGTGTTTGTTGTCCATAGCTTATGCCTGCCAATACCATAACCCCACCACCACCATGGGGCACTCTGTTCAAAACGTTGACATCAGCAAACCGCTCGCCCACACAATGCCATACACGGGATCTGCGGTTGCGAGGCCGGTTGGACTTACAGCCAAATTCTCTAAAATGATGTTGGAGGTAGCTTAACGTAGAGAAATGAACATTCAATTATCTGGTAAATTAGGTTGGGTTTATCGAACCCGTACTACTGTTGCTACAGACAGCCAACAATTATTTACAATTCATTGAAAGTCGTTGCGGCTTGGGTCTAGGTTGAGCGCTTGTTGATGACATCACTCGCAAGGCACTTTTGTCACCACGGAAATGATGTTGTGACTGGGGGTGACGGAGAAAATTGTTTGTGTCATTTAGAAGGAAAATGCGTGCATTATTGTTTTGAGTCACTTTTCAGAAGTTGATAAAAATTTGCAAATACATTTTTAAAAGTAGCTGTAAGTCATCAGGGTAGTCAGGAAAGATGCTAAAAACTAGCAGCAGATTCGCTAGGTGGGCATCATTGATTTGTGGTGTTTATTTGGACTGTATTTGGCTATGAGAAAGGGAGATCTGAATGTCTGAATCGTAAAACATAGTGATAATGGATTCTGATGGTTATTGATTCCTGGTTTGATTGTTTAAGCAACACCAGTTAATTTGAGCAGGAAAGTTCATGCAGTCTAACATTATAATCTGTTTCCATTATGTGGAACAATGTTAGGGCATTAATGTTGAAAAGCAACCTCTATAGTAAAAAACAATTGCATATGTTTTGGGAAATTAGCTAGGTTGAATTTGGTTATTTGAGCTTTTCCGCTGATACATAGACATCTGTAACAGGGGCAAGTTGTTGTTTCTTGAGGAACATGAGACTGTGTTTTGTTTTATTGAGATGTAAACATGAGTCTCTGAGTAATATTGTCATCTGAAGCATTATAGTAGGGAGTTTTTGTATAGTTTGTTTTTTGCTGATTAAAGTTGTTTGTTTATTTGGTTACTGTTTATTGTTTATTTTAGGAGTTGATTTAACTTAATTAAGCATTGTATTCTGGTGTGTTTAAGTAGGGTTCCTTCTTCCGGGATGGATGGAAGTTATCTAAAATATGTCAATTGAAGGAGCCATGGGAGAATACGTTTACATTTTTATTAAATATCTGGGATTAAATTACTGATTTCTTACACTGAGAAATGTACGACATTTGCGACAGAGGGAAAAACTAATACATTAGATAATAATGTTTTCAGGTTAATTGTATCTAAGGGTAGCATGTTTACTTAAGTATACATATACATTGACGTTGTTTAAATCTTATAATTAATGATTTGAGGTAAAGAGGACTTATCATTAGGTTTGGTTTATAGTTCACTTTTGAGTTTCTGAATCGATGTAGCATAGTGAATGCTAGTTAGGCGTTTTGTGTTCTTCTGGGAGAATGGGAGTTTTATTGTCTCTCTTTTAGATGTTTCCTGGGATTATAATCTTGGGGAGAGTGGGTGAGATTGAGGCCATAAACGACCAAATTGAAGAAGGCCTGGAAGTTTTTGTTTATTCATTAAGGTTTGCGAATATACACACATAAAACATTTGTTAGGACTATTTGTTTTAGTGCAAAGGTATTTTAAAGAGGCACGCTCACATATGGAACTTTTTTTATTTCATGAGTTTTAATTATACAAGTGATTTTTTTTTATTTTAAGGATAAAGGGTTCTTTAATATGTCTAATGTGGTATGGAACATGACAATAAAAGGGTGGTATGACCTTTGACCTTATCATGGCTATCTCTTGGGGTCTGATCAGCCTCAGGGGAGAGCCATTTGTTTAATGAATTTATGGTCATTTGAGTTACTAGTTCTAAGGTAAATTAATTTTAATGGAGTTATAGTGTTGGGATATAATTATTGTTTGAACCACTGATGAGAAAGTGGTTCAGGATTCTGTTTTACAACATTAGCTGTGAAATTTTTGAATGGACTATTATTGGTTTGGTATTACAACAGAAAAAAATCCTATTTATCATTGAGAATAAGATACATTGAGGTTTGGATAGGAGATATATTAAGCCAATAGGGCAGGAAATTACATAAGTAAGTTTAAGTTCTTAGGGGTGATAAATTACTGTAGATAAGGTATTCCACACTATGCAACATATATTAAATTATTGATGAAACTGATTTTAAGGTTAATTCATGTTATTGCCAGATACTGTGCATCCCTGAAGGAAAGAGCTTATTAGTGTAGGAAGGATTTTAAATGGTTAGCATTTGTTTTGGCTTTGTTTGATTATTAGGAGGTTTTTATTTAAATAGTATTACATTTGAAAGGGATATTTGTCATCTATGATGATTTAGGATTATTGTTAGGATTAAGATAGATTGATTAAGGAAATGTAAGGACTTTAGAGATTGCCACTCATAGACATGTTTTTTTTCTAAAATCAATCATTTTAGATGAAGTCAAACAGTGAGACGCTTAGTGGTATTTGAGAGATAGGAGGGAAAAGGGTTACTGTTTAAATCGATAAATATATATATTTCAGAAAATATATAAGTAGCACAGATACTTCTTAAAGTAGATAAGACACTTGACAGAGAATTGGTACATGATTGACATGAATGGACGCCCAAAGGAGAATTGGACATGTGGAGAATGAAAGGGGTGCTCCTACGTGATGATGTCAGACATAAGGATAATTTACTAATCTTACCTAAGTCATTGTTTAGAGTAGGCAAGGTTGTTACCTGGGCAGAGCCAGGTATCAAAGGGGGAATGGGTAAATTGTGTTCTAGGATAGGATGTGGCCTACTGGATAATAAACGAATACAAAAAATGTTAGCTTACAAGTAGGTATAGAAGTTAAAGATATAATCAGATAGAACAAATTAGAAACTGTTTGTTAACCAAACCTGTATGTCCAAGATTTTATGCACTACAGGTGAATTACAGGTGAAGTCACTCAATCCAGTCCCTGAGGCCTGTTGGGGGGACCATACCAAGGACTCCTGGTGACAGCTAGCTGAAAGAGCTACCCGGATTCATATCACACTGCGGGAGGGTAACACACACTGACACTGTCGAACAATAACAGTGTTCGAGAGGAGAACTGGAATAAACAGAATTCTGGGGGCCATCTCTCGAATGAAGATTTCCTTTCCCGTCATTCCATCCCTGTTTTTGTTCATAGAAGTGAAAGTGTGTCTGGCTCTTGCTAATGATGTGTTATCTGGAAGAGGGTGGGGCTTTATGGGTGGGCTGTCCATCCTGAGCTGTCTGGTTGTGGGACCTTAATCCTGATACACCATGAACACCGAGAAGGCCAGAGGGTAATATTGACATAGTTAAACAATTAGGATTTAAAATTAACCAAGCATAAGAGATCACTTGATCTGGATAAACAGGAAGTGAGAGTGAGACTGGGAAGGATGTCTCAGAGGAGTTCTATGTAGACCAAATGGGGCCTCTGACAGATGAGATCAAAGCTATAAATTAGATCCTGGCAGGATTAGAGTCAAGTATTTTTTGGTGGTCCACTCTCAATGAGAATGTGGATTGGATCAATTTACCAATTATATCAGAGATGTAATGAATGGCTTGGCAGAATTGAATAGTCTTGGATATGTTTGCTGGCTGAAAAGGGTGGGAGTGTATGGAGGTAGTTTGGACCCAATGACACAGCCTCGGATGGATCAGTGACCAAGGCGTTGGCTGGTTTACTCACCCTAGCTCACGAGTTGTCAGTGAACTCAGGGGTGGATACTTCTCTGACTAATTGGGTTGACAGTGTGTTTGGAAGATGGAAAAATGTTATGATTACTGTGTTATGGGCTACCTTCACCTGTTTGACTGTGTTAGTTTAGTGCGGATGTGTTTTGATTGCGTATGTGAAAGTTATCATTTCCAGGACTCTAGAGAAATCAATGACACTTCAGATGGTGATATATGGACCAATCCTAAGCTCTGACCAGTGGAATACAAAATACAGTGCCTTGCGAAAGTATTCGGCCCCCTTGAACTTTGCGACCTTTTGCCACATTTCAGGCTTCAAACATAAAGATATAAAACTGTATTTTTTTGTGAAGAATCAACAACAAGTGGGACACAATCATGAAGTGGAACGACATTTATTGGATATTTCAAACTTTTTTTAACAAATCAAAAACAGAAAAATTGGGCGTGCAAAATTATTCAGCCCCCTTAAGTTAATACTTTGTAGCGCCACCTTTTGCTGCGATTACAGCTGTAAGTCGCTTGGGGTATGTCTCTATCAGTTTTGCACATCGAGAGACTGAAATTTTTTCCCATTCCTCCTTGCAAAACAGCTCGAGCTCAGTGAGGTTGGATGGAGAGCATTTGTGAACAGCAGTTTTCAGTTCTTTCCACAGATTCTCGATTGGATTCAGGTCTGGACTTTGACTTGGCCATTCTAACACCTGGATATGTTTATTTTTGTACCATTCCATTGTAGATTTTGCTTTATGTTTTGGATCATTGTCTTGTTGGAAGACAAATCTCCGTCCCAGTCTCAGGTCTTTTGCAGACTCCATCAGGTTTTCTTCCAGAATGGTCCTGTATTTGGCTCCATCCATCTTCCCATCAATTTTAACCATCTTCCCTGTCCCTGCTGAAGAAAAGCAGGGCCAAACCATGATGCTGCCACCACCATGTTTGACAGTGGGGATGGTGTGTTCAATGTGATGAGCTGTGTTGCTTTTACGCCAAACATAACGTTTTGCATTGTTGCCAAAAAGTTCAATTTTGGTTTCATCTGACCAGAGCACCTTCTTCCACATGTTTGTGTGTCTCGCAGGTGGCTTGTGGCAAACTTTAAACGACACTTTTTATGGATATCTTTAAGAAATGGCTTTCTTCTTGCCACTCTTCCATAAAGGCCAGATTTGTGCAATATACGACTGATTGTTGTCCTATGGACAGAGTCTCCCACCTCAGCTGTAGATCTCTGCAGTTCATCCAGAGTGATCATGGGCCTCTTGGCTGCATCTCTGATCAGTCTTCTCCTTGTATGAGCTGAAAGTTTAGAGGGACGGCCAGGTCTTGGTAGATTTGCAGTGGTCTGATACTGCTTCCATTTCAATATTATCGCTTGCACAGTGCTCCTTGGGATGTTTCAAATCAAATCAAATCAAATCAAATTTATTTATATAGCCCTTCGTACATCAGCTGATATCTCAAAGTGCTGTACAGAAACCCAGCCTAAAACCCCAAACAGCAAGCAATGCAGGTGTAGAAGCACGGTGGCTAGGAAAAACTCCCTAGAAAGGCCAAAACCTAGGAAGAAACCAGTCCTCTTCTGGCTGTGCCGGGTGGAGATTATAACAGAACATGGTCAAGATGTTCAAATGTTCATAAATGACCAGCATGGTCGAATAATAATAAGGCAGAACAGTTGAAAGTGGAGCAGCAGCACAGTCAGGTGGACTGGGGACAGCAAGGAGTCATCATGTCAGGTATTCCTGGGGCATGGTCCTAGGGCTCAACCCAGACAGGATGATCACATCATCAAGTTTAAAACTTGGGAAATCTTTTTGTATCCAAATCCGGCTTTAAACTTCTTCACAACAGTATCTCGGACCTGCCTGGTGTGTTCCTTGTTCTTCATGATGCTCTCTGCGCTTTTAACGGACCTCTGAGACTATCACAGTGCAGGTGCATTTATAAGGAGACTTGATTACACACAGGTGGATTGTATTTATCATCATTAGTCATTTAGGTCAACATTGGATCATTCAGAGGTCCTCACTGAACTTCTGGAGAAAGTTTGCTGCACTGAAAGTAAAGGGGCTGAATAATTTTGCACGCCCAATTTTTCAGTTTTTGATTTGTTAAAAAAGTTTGAAATATCCAATAAATGTCGTTCCACTTCATGATTGTGTCCCACTTGTTGTTGATTCTTCACAAAAAAATACAGTTTTATATCTTTATGTTTGAAGCCTGAAATGTGGCAAAAGGTCGCAAAGTTCAAGGGGGCCGAATACTTTCGCAAGGCACTGTACATGGCTCCGGACGTAATAGAAGAATCCGGATCCTTTCACTCGTGAGGGGACCATATTTGATGTCTAGGGAATTTAGATGTTTTCTTGTTTCAATGTATAGACTGTTTTTTAAATGAAGATTGTAACGGAAAATCCTGATAAGTAGATTCTGATGTAGGTTAGAACAGTCATTGAAGTTGATTGTGTGTACATACATGCATTGGTTTGTCTTCTTCTAGTATATCATTGATATTTCCATGTAGTGCTAGGGGGCACTATTTTTATGTTTGTAAAAATAACGTTCCCAAAGTAAGTGGCCTATTTCTCATGACCAGATGCTAGAATATGCATATAATTGACATATTAAGATAGAAAACACTCTAAAGTTTCCAAAACTGTACAAATATTGTCTGTGAGTGTAACATAACTGATATTGCAGGTGAAAGCCTGAGGAAAATCCAATCAGGAAGTGCCTCTTATTTTGAAACCTCTGTGTTCCTATGCATGCCTATTCTCCATTTAAAGGGATATCAACCAGATTCCCTAAGGTGTCAACAGTCTTTAGACATAGTTTCAGGCTTTTATTTTGTAAAATGAGCGAGAAGGATCACATTGCGTAAGTGGAGCGGTGGGGGCTCTAAGAGTTAGTTTGTGCGCAAAGTAAAGCGGCCATTGTTCCTCCCGCTGTTATGGAAAAAGCTACACACTGGGTTGATATATTGTCAAATATATATTTTAAAACTACCCGAGGAATGATTATAAAAAACATTTGACATGTTTCTGTGGACATTATGAAGACTATTTGGAATTTCCGTCTACGCTGTCGTGACCGCTCTTTCCTGTGGATTTCTGAACATAACGCGAAAAACAAACGTCGGTATTTTGGGTATAAAAATAATCTTTATGGAACAAAAGGAACATTTGCTGTGTAACTGGGAGTCTTGTGAGTGAAAACATCCGAAGATCATCAAAGGTAAACGGTTAATTTGATTGCTTTTCTGATTTTCGTGACCAAGCTTCCTGAAGCTAAGTGTACATAATGCTATGCTGGGCTATCGATGAACTTACACAAAAGCTTGGATTGCTTTCGCTGTAAAGCATCATTTGAAAATCTGAGATGACAGGGTGATTAACAAAAGGCTAAGCTGTGTTTCGCAATATTGCACTTGTGATTTCATGAATATGAATATTTTTTAGTAATATTATTTGACTGTTGCGCTACGCTATTCAGCGGTTGCTGACGAAAATGATCCCGCTACAGGGATGTGTGCGTCAAGAAGTTAATGATGGTATGAGTTGTTAAGTCATTTTTAGGGTGTATTGTTGGTAAAATTATGATTAAATGACTGCACAAATCATTTTAAATGGAACTGTAACTAAGTAAACTTACTCTGGTTTCGAAATACTCTGTTTTATTATATCTGATTAAAAATATGAGTTCATAAGAAGGGATTGTGTGACACGGACAAGGAGCAATTAAAGTTAATGAACACCATTCCAACTAGGAAGAAAGGAATGGTTTGTGGATTAAGTAAACTAAAATTAAAATTGTGGATTAAGTAAGTAAAATGGTTGAACCAACGAAACTGAGCTCTGGGGTGTTTTAGATAAGGCAGTGAGTGCATTCCTAGGTTTTCTGTTAAAGGATGCATATTAGAAACAGTTTTTCACATACAAACTTTACATGACCTAGACTTCCCAAAAATAATATGGTCACTATAATACAACGTTCATTTTGATTGCCGATCTTCTGGATTTTTCTAAATCCCATCATGTTGCCTGATTATCCCATGTCCATGTAAACAGGGATATTAGGGAAATATATCTTCTTGCAAAACATGTAAACTTTTTAATCAAACTATTATACGCTGAAAAAAAATATAAACGGAACAAGTAAAGTGTTGGTTCCATGTCTCATGAGCTGAAATAAAAGATCCCAGAAATGTTTCATACACACAAAAAGCTTATATACCTGTTAGTGAGCATTTCTCCTTTGCCAAAATAATCCATCCACCTGACAGGTGTGGCATATCAAGAAGCTTATTAAACAGCATGATCATTACACAGGTGCACCTTGTGCTGGGGACAATAACTGGACACTCTAAAATGTGCAATTTTGTCACATAACACAATGCCACAGATGTCTCAAGTTTTGAGGGAGCGTGCAAGTGACATGCTGACTGCAGGAATGTCCACAAGAGCTGTTGCCAGATGTTACTGTAATTTAATTATACCAATGTGTTTTCATTAATTGAATTCCCTTAATCTATTTCATGAGAATTTGTAAGATTCTTGTTTGAATAAAATAGACGGAGACCAGTCTTATCAATAATAGGTAACATAATTTATTCTCGGAGCGCGCTGCCACGTTACCACGAGCAACAGTTTATATACAATAACATGACGTCATTTCATTGCTCCTAAAATGAATCTCCTCCTCCAGACCAGGTCAAAGGAAACTTTAAAAGTTCATTCAGAGTTCATTCTGACCCCCTAGCACATACATAGGACACACAACACAACTTAATTAACTTTTGACTCCTCACCATCATCGATCACCACTTAGCTGACAGTTCTAATTAACTCACTTCCCTTGCGTCAAAGAGGGAGGCTAGTACTGATCGTGATAACACATGCGCAGATCAAAGACACTGCAGGAACTTTGATTAAGGTGTTTACATGTCCTATTAAGTGAAAAGATTTCTAAAAAATCTAGGTGTTTTCATCTGCGTATGCTTACTTCGATTATGAATTTAAGCTGATTAAGATCATGCCATACTCGTTCTATTGCCATAATCAGTTTCATATCAAATTATCTGTGTAGATGTAAACATACGGAGTATTAATGTGGATCTTTCCTTCTAGAATGTTGACAGCTTTTTATGCCAACAAGTATGAGAGCACATTCTATTGCTAAAATGCTCAAATTTGACTTAATAGCTACACTCACCAACATAGGGTAAACGTTATCCTTCATGCTGGCCCTGACCAATGCGACAAGTTTCCCCCGGAGCTGCACTCCTCCACATGCCCAGACCTATAGGGGTTTTCTTCCCATACAATACCTTTAGCTTGTACTCGACAAAGGATATCAGGTCTGATATAGACTCCACAGTCGACAACTACTGTAGCTAACAAACAAGTAACTAAAACCAAAATATGTTGGACTATATTGGTCTGCTAAAACTAGCTACCTATTGGATTCAGTGTCTAGCAAAGACAGAGAGAAAGAGGACGGAATGTTTTTTTGTCATTAGATTGAATAATTAGCCTATGCAAATTGCATTGGGTTGACAGAACGCCTCTGATTGTGTGGATAGTTGCTGACAGTGTCGGCTACAGATCACATGTAGGAGCTTCCAGCAGGGATTTATAGCCTTGCTTGATGTCTACTCTCTTTTGAGAGTAAATTGAGGTATATACATTGATAAAGGTCACCTTGTCCGAAAGAGATCCATACAGTTATCAAAATATCATTCTACACGAAACACAGACCTTATTTAATCTGGCTTCGAAATTTACCCTATGGGCAAAATTAATGTGAAAAAGCTAATGGAACGATAGGGGGACAAAATTTAGACTAATTTATCTCTTCTCTCCTTCACCAATGGCAAGGCCAATGCAACGGCTCAAGGGTTATGAAATATCCTGAACAAAAATATAAACGCAACACGTAAAGTGTTCGTCCCATGTTTCATGAGTTACAATAGAAGATCTCAGAAATGTTCCATACACACAAAAAATGTATTTCTTTCAAATTGTGTGCACAAACTTGTTTACATCCGTTAGTGAGCATTTCACCTTTGCCAAGATAATCCATCCACCTGACAGGTGTGGCATATCAATAAGCTTATTATACAGCATGATAATTACACAGGTGCACCTTGTGCCGGGGACACTAAAAGGCCATTCTAAAATGTGCAGTTTTGTCACACAACGCAATACCACAGATGTCTCAAGTTTTGAAGGAGCTTTCAATTGGCATGCTGACTGCAAGAATGTCCACCAGAGCTGCTGCTAGAGTAATATTAATTTCTCTAAGATAGATATTATTTTAGAAAAGTTGGCAGTACGTCCAATTGGCCTCACAACAGGCCATGTGAAACAACGGAAGTGCAGGACCTCCACATCCAGCTTCATCATCTGAGACCAGCACCCGGACAGCTGTTGAAACTGTGTGAATATCTCCACAAACTGTTAGAAACCGTCCCAGGGAAGCTCATCTGCTTGCTCGTCGTCCTTACCAGGGTTTTGAAGTGACTGCAGTTCGGCATCGTTACCGACATCAGCGGGCAAATGCTCACCTTCGATGGCCACTACCACGCTGGAGAAGTGTGCTCTTCACGGATGAATCTTCGTTTCAAATGTACCGGGCAGATGGCATTGTGTGGGTGAGCGGTTTGCGGATGACAACGTTGTGAACAGAGTGCCCCATGGTCAAATCAAATCAAATCAAATCAAATTTTATTTGTCACATACACATGGTTAGCAGATGTTAATGCGAGTGTAGCGAAATGCTTGTGCTTCTAGTTCCGACAATGCAGTAATAACCAACAAGTAATCTAACTAACAATTCCAAAACTACTGTCTTGTACACAGTGTAAGGGGATAAAGAATATGTACATAAGGATATATGAATGAGTGATGGTACAGAGCAGCATAGGCAAGATACAGTAGATGGTATCGAGTACAGTATATACATATGAGATGAGTATGTAAACAAAGTGGCATAGTTAAAGTGGCTAGTGATACATGTATTACATAAGGATACAGTCGATGATATAGAGTACAGTATATACGTATGCATATGAGATGAATAATGTAGGGTAAGTAACATTATATAAGGTAGCATTGTTTAAAGTGGCTAGTGATATATTTACATCATTTCCCATCAATTCCCATTATTAAAGTGGCTGGAGTTGAGTCAGTGTCAGTGTGTTGGCAGCAGCCACTCAATGTTAGTGGTGGCTGTTTAACAGTCTGATGGCCTTGAGATAGAAGCTGTTTTTCAGTCTCTCGGTCCCAGCTTTGATGCACCTGTACTGACCTCGCCTTCTGGATGATAGCGGGGTGAACAGGCAGTGGCTCGGGTGGTTGATGTCCTTGATGATCTTTATGGCCTTCCTGTGACATCGGGTGGTGTAGGTGTCCTGGAGGGCAGGTAGTTTGCCCCCGGTGATGCGTTGTGCAGACCTCACTACCCTCTGGAGAGCCTTACGGTTGAGGGCGGAGCAGTTGCCGTACCAGGCGGTGATACAGCCCGCCAGGATGCTCTCGATTGTGCATCTGTAGAAGTTTGTGAGTGCTTTTGGTGACAAGCCGGATTTCTTCAGCCTCCTGAGGTTGAAGAGGCGCTGCTGCGCCTTCTTCACAATGCTGTCTGTGTGAGTGGACCAATTCAGTTTGTCTGTGATTTGTATGCCGAGGAACTTAAAACTTGCTACCCTCTCCACTACTGTTCCATCGATGTGGATAGGGGGGTGTTCCCTCTGCTGTTTTCTGAAGTCCACAATCATCTCCTTAGTTTTGTTGACGCTGAGTGTGAGGTTATTTTCCTGACACCACACTCCGAGGGCCCTCACCTCCTCCCTGTAGGCCGTCTCGTCGTTGTTGGTAATCAAGCCTACCACTGTTGTGTCGTCCGCAAACTTGATGATTGAGTTGGAGGCGTGCGTGGCCACGCAGTCGTGGGTGAACAGGGAGTACAGGAGAGGGCTCAGAACGCACCCTTGTGGGGCCCCAGTGTTGAGGATCAGCGGGGAGGAGATGTTGTTGCCTACCCTCACCCCCTGGGGGCGGCCCGTCAGGAAGTCCAGTACCCAGTTGCACAGGGCGGGGTCGAGACGTGCTTGGAGGGTACTATGGTGTTGAATGCTGAGCTGTAGTCAATGAACAGCATTCTCACATAGGTATTCCTCTTGTCCAGATGGGTTAGGGCGGTGTGCAGTGTGGTTGAGATTGCATCGTCTGTGGACCTATTTGGGCGGTAAGCAAATTGGAGTGGGTCTAGGGTGTCAGGTAGGGTGGAGGTGATATGGTCCTTTGCTAGTCTCTCAAAGCACTTCATGATGACGGAAGTGAGTGCTACGGGGCGGTAGTCGTTTAGCTCAGTTACCTTAGCTTTCTTGGGAACAGGAACAATGGTGGCCCTCTTGAAGCATGTGGGAACAGCAGACTGGTATAGGGATTGATTGAATATGTCCGTAAACACACCGGCCAGCTGTTCTGCGCATGCTCTGAAGGCGCGGCTGGGGATGCCGTCTGGGCCTGCAGCCTTGCGAGGGTTAACACGTTTAAATGTCTTACTCACCTCGGCTGCAGTGAAGGAGAGACCGCATGTTTTCGTTGCAGGCCATGTCAGTGGCACTGTATTGTCCTCAAAGCGGGCAAAAAAGTTATTTAGTCTGCCTGGGAGCAGGACATCCTGGTCCGTGACTGGGCTGGATTTCTTCCTGTAGTCCGTGATTGACTGTAGACCCTGCCACATGCCTCTTGTGTCTGAGCCGTTGAATTGAGATTCTACTTTGTCTCTGTACTGACGCTTAGCTTGTTTGATAGCCTTGCGGAGGGAATAGCTGCACTGTTTGTATTCGGTCATGTTACCAGACACCTTGCCCTGATTAAAAGCAGTGGTTCGCGCTTTCAGTTTCACACGAATGCTGCCATCAATCCACGGTTTCTGGTTAGGGAATGTTTTAATCGTTGCTATGGGAACGACATCTTCAACACACGTTCTAATGAACTCGCACACCGAATCAGCGTATTCGTCAATGTTGTTGTCTGACGCAATACGAAACATGTCCCAGTCCAAGTGGTGGAAGCAGTCTTGGAATGTGGAGTCAGCTTGGTCGGACCAGCGTTGGACAGACCTCAGCGTGGGAGCCTCTTGTTTTAGTTTCTGTCTGTAGGCAGGGATCATCAAAATAGAGTCGTTTTCAGCTTTTCCGAAAGGGGGGCGGGGCAGGGCCTTATATGCGTCGCGGAAGTTAGAGTAACAATGATCCAAGGTCTTTCCACCCCTGGTTGCGCAATCGATATGCTGATAAAATTTAGGGAGTCTTGTTTTCAGATTAGCCTTGTTAAAATCCCCAGCTACAATGAATGCAGCCTCCGGATAAATGGTTTCCAGTTTGCAAAGAGTCAAATAAAGTTCATTCAGAGCCATCGATGTGTCTGCTTGGGGGGGGGGGGGTATATACGGCTGTGATTATAATCGAAGAGAATTCTCTTGGTAGATAATGCGGTCTACATTTGATTGTGAGGAATTCTAAATCAGGTGAACAGAAGGATTTGAGTTCCTGTATGTTTCTTTCATCACACCATGTCACGTTAGTCATAAGGCATACGCCCCCGCCCCTCTTCTTACCAGAAAGATGTTTGTTTCTGTCTGCGTGATGGGTGGAGAAACCCGTTGGCTGCACCGCCTCGGATAGCGTCTCTCCAGTGAGCCACGTTTCCGTGAAGCAAAGAACGTTACAGTCTCTGATGTCCCTCTGGAATGCTACCCTTGCTTGGATTTCATCAACCTTGTTGTCAAGAGACTGGACATTGGCAAGAAGAATGCTAGGGAGTGGTGCACGGTGTGCCCGTCTCCGGAGTCTGACCAGAAGACCGCCTCGTTTCCCTCTTTTTCGGAGTTGTTTTTTTGGGTCGCTGCATGGAATCCACTCCGTTGTCCTGTTTGTAAGGCAGAACACAGGATCCGCGTCGCGAAAAACATATTCTTGGTCGTACTGATGGTGAGTTGACGCTGATCTTATATTCAGTAGTTCTTCTCGACTGTATGTAATGAAACCTAAGATGACCTGGGGTACTAATGTAAGAAATAACACGTAAAAAACAAAAAACTGCATAGTTTCCTAGGAACGCGAAGCGAGGCGGCCATCTCTGTCGGCGCCGGAAGTAATGTTATACTGGAGGAGAAGCGTTTTGTTGTTGGTGGTGGTGGTGGGGTTCTGGTATGGGCAGGCATAAGCTACAGACAACAAACACAATTGCATTGTATCAATGGAAATTTGAATGCACAGTTAAACCATGACGAGATCCTAAGTCCCATTTTCGTACCATTACCTTATGTTTCAGCATGATAATGCAGGGCCCCATGCCGCACGGATCTGTATACAATTCCTGGAAGTTGAAAATGTCCCTGCATATTCAGCAGACACGTCACCCATTGAACACGTTTGGGATGCTCTGGATCGACATATACGACAGCGCGTTCCAGTTCCTGCCAATATCCAGCAACTTCGCATAGCCATTGAAGTGGAGTGGGTAGGGCTGTGGCGTTCACAACATTTTGTCAGCCAGTGATTGTCGAGCAAATAGCTGCAGGTCTCATGATAATTGGCCGTTAATTAACATTAACATAAAGACATTTAGCAGCTCTTGCCTTCTACACTGATGCAGACCTTTGGAACATCTACATTTTAAAAAGTCTAATAAATCCATATAATATAACCTAGACCTTCACAATAAATCCATTATTTATTTTAAAGAAGTCTAAAGAGACATGCTATGAAGAAATGTAGTAAATTTCAGAGGAACAGAATAGCATACTCTTAGTTGTCCTTATGTTAGGGACTCAGGGGTGGGCAATTCCAGTCCTAGAGTTTTGCCCCAGCCCAAGCTAACACATCTGACTCCAATAATCACTTAATCATGATATTTAGTTTGGAATGCAATTGGATTAATCAGCTGTGTTTCCTAGGGATGGAGAAGAAGTGTGACACCAGAGGACTGGAGTTTCCCACCCCAGTTAGGTTCTCTTCTGGTTATGCATATGGCTGTGGGCTACACTAGTTTATTTAGCAGACAGGGGACCTGGTACCACCGGCCCGAGAGGGGCCCGAGCAGGGAAACATGAAAGGAAGATGAGATCCGGAGTTTGAGACAATAGGTTACATCGTTAACCCTCTAGAGGGCCTTGAAATACCTCACAAACGAGGCCTCGGCTGCTGGCAGTTCAGGTTGAGCGGGAGATTCCTGGTAGAGAGCCAGATGCGATCACCAGGATGAAATACTGGAGACTCACTTCAGTGGTGGCCCGCCTGATCCTTCTAATGACAAACAACTCACTGGAGCCTCACATGTGCTACATTCCACACCTCCGAGGGCCAGAACCACTAATCTACTGCATGGCCCTCGGTCTGGGTCCACGGAGCCAGGGCCAGCTGATATCCCAGGATGAATTGGAAGGGTGTCGGCCTGGTGGAGGAGTGTCGAAGTGAGTTCTGGTCATATTCCCATATTCCGCACAGGTAATCCTTTCTAACGTTGGTTTTTAAAAGATATCACATAGTAGAACTGCAAAAGTGTTTTGAAAATCAGTGGAATTCCGGAAGGAATTTGAGTATGATAGCTAAGGAGATGGAGAAAATTCTGGCGTTTGGTTGCAAATATGCAGAGGGTGTCGAAAAGAGAACACTTTGAAAAACACACTTCTCGTGACAGAGGGAGAAGTGTCTATCCATGTGTATGGTTGAGAAATTCTAGCTATCTACTTTTTCAGATATTACACTTTTCTAATTTTGTCAGAAAATTGTTTTCATTTCAAGTTAAAGTGTACTGTTAGCTATTTAGCTAATGTTAGCTGGCTGGCTCGCTAGCTAACGTTATGTGTAGGATCTGTGTAGTAATATTGTTTTTTATCTCAGAGTCATTTGCATTGCTAGTTAAAGCTAACATTGAACCTGGTTGGTTAGTTACCTGCAGATTCATGCAGGGTAGTAACGTTATTCTCACGACTCCGACCGAAGGTGGCTCCCCTTCCCGTTCAGGTGGCGCTCGGCGGTCGTCGTCGCCGGCCTACTAGCTGCCACTGATTCTTTCCTCCCCCTCCTTATGTGTTTATTGAGTACACCTGTTTTGAGTTGGGTATAATTAGTGAGGTTTTATTAGTCAGCCGGCCCGCCTGGTTCTTTGTGCGGGATTAATTATTGTGTCCTTCTGTTTTGTAGTAGAGGAATGTGTTTGTTCCTGGTTGTGTATTTTGGTTGTGAGCACCCTGTGTTGCGTTTTGTGCATTAAAGAGCACAGCATCGCACTCTGTTTCCTGCATCTGACTCTACACTCACGACACCCGGAGCGTTACAGTTATGAGTTGGGATTAAGGTTCATTGTTTAGCTAGCTAGCTAGCTACATGTCAAAACAAAAGACTCCACTATGCAAGTAACCATTTCAATAGAATGTTCATGATGTCACTGCGACAACTGTCGATAGACATAGCTAGTAAATTCAGCTAACTTGGTCACATCAAACATTGCACCTGGAATGACTGTACACTAGCTGCATTTTCTTTTGAGCTTTTTTCTATTGGCATTTACTTGGATATATTCATAATAATATAATAATGACGTTGATGAGTGAACTCGCTAGGCCCAAAAAAGTTTTGTCTGGACACCCATTCACTGCTCTCTATAGTAGGCTCCAAGGGAGTTCCCATTTCAAAAGTGAAACAAATCTTCCGAGGTCAGACTGTCACGGTCGTCGTAAGAAGTGGACCAAGGTGCAGCGTGGTGAGCGTACTTTTTCCTTTTTATTTTGGAATGACGCCAACAAAACAAGAAACAAAATGAACAACCAACAAGAAACAAAATTAACAACCGTGAAGCTTACAGGGTTTTAGTGCCACAAACTAAGTTAACTACCCACACTGAAGGAGGGAAAAATGGCTACCTAAGTATGATTCCCAATCAGAGACAACGATCGACAGCTGTCCCTGATTGAGAACCATACCCGACCAAAACATAGACATCGTGCCATGGATCATCACTGGAGGCTTCTTGCCATGGATCATCACTGGAGGCTTCATGCCATGGATCATCACTGGAGGCTTCGTGCCATGGATCATCACTGGAGGCTTCGTGCCATGGATCATCACTGGAGGCTTCTTGCCATGGATCATCACTGGAGGCTTCTTGCCATGGATCCTCACTGGAGGCCGGGTGCGTAGAGCTGGCACAGGGCTTACCGGGCTGGGCAGACGTACAGGAGACCGGGTGCGTGGAGCTGGCCCAGGATATATATCCTGGGCCGTGGATACGCACTGGAGGTCTGGGGCGCAGAGCTGGCACAACCCATCCTGGCTGGATGCTCACCCTAGCCCGGCAACTGCAGGTCGCTGGCACAGGACGCACTGGGCTGTGGATGCGTACCGGCGACACAGTACATGTAACCGCAAAGCATGGTGCCTGAAGGATCACATGCTCCTCAAAGTGACTGTCTTGCTCCAGACTCCAACCCCTCCAAACTCTTTCGTCCCTCTCCACTGCCAACCACTCCTCACTCAAACGGTCCAAGAATTCCTCCTCGGTCTCAGACTCACCCCTCAGCACCGATGCCCATGTCATCTGCCCCCCCAACAAAATATTTTGGGGCTGCCTCTCAGGTTTCCGTTGTGTCCTCTCCTCCTGACCACGCTGCTTTTTTCCTTTGGTGGTGGGTAGTTCTGTCACGGCCGTCGTAAGAAGTGGACCAAGGTGCAGCGTGGTGAGCGTACATTTTCCTTTTTATTTTGGCATGACGCCAACAAAACAAGAAACAAAATGAACAACCGTGAAGCTTACAGGGCTTTAGTGCCACAAACAGAGTTAACTACCCACACTGAAGGAGGGAAAGGGGATACCTAAGTATGATTCTCAATCAGAGACAACGATCGACAGCTGTCGCTGATTGAGAACCATACCCGGCCAAAACATAGACATAAAGAAACATAGAAAACAAAACATAGAATGCCCACCCCACATCACACCCTGACCCAACCAAATAGAGAAATAAAACGGCTCTCTAAGGTCAGGGCGTGACACAGACAGGCAAACAGCTTATATTAACCCCCGCTGTACCAAACTAAATGCTAGGCTAGAAGCTAGGGTAAATAATGTGCAAGTTGAGAAATACAATGAATGATTTGGTTTGCAATGTGAACATGATAAAATTATTATGGTGGTGCAGTGATAATTCAGATAGAAGTGTTAGCAGGTGTCATGACGTGGCCTTCTTTGGATATAGCAAGCATCAACTCTCTCTCTCTCACCACCTCTCTCTTCCCCCTACACCCGGGCTCTGTTATCTCAGGTCGTAAATTCCTGGAGGAGACTCTCTCTTGATCTGGAGTCATGGGACAGCCCTTTTCTGCTGTTCCGAATATAAACCCCACCTGGAGAAGCCCACTGCAGACCAAGCATACCTCAGTTAGCCTGAAGTAGCCATTCCAAGCATACCTGAAGTAGCCATTCTACCCACGAAATACTCCAGGGACGCGAAGAGAAGTTCAGATGAACTTTCCAACAGAAAGACGGACGATTCCAACAGAGATCATGAAGACACACTGAGCGTAAATATATATATTGATTGCAATATTTCCCGAATGAGCGAGCGTTCATGTGCAAAGGATTAGCACTTCAATGAATATAATTATCAACTGTGTAGTGTATTTTGTCTTTCCCGCCCTTCCCACATCCCCTATCATTTCATTGTAACCATATATATTGTTGTTTGATTAAGCATTCCTGTGATTATTTAGTTAGTTAGTAAATAAATGATTAAGACAATTGATGTATGGATGATTTATAGTAAAGACTGGGTTCGTGCAGATAACCAACGATTTACGACGTTCGGAATGAGACTAACGTGAGGTAAAGAATGATTCATTAATTAGAAGACTAATTGATCAGATATTAAAATATCTGAAAAGTTATATTAGGAAAAGTATAGCTTTGTAATCTGAAGATTTTCCTTGGTGCCCGGACTTCCTAGTTAATTACATTTACATGATTAGTTTAATCACGTAATAATAATTACAGAAATGTATTTGATAAAATAGGTCTTCACTTTAATGATGCCAAAGACACGACATAGGCATAGGGTGCCTGTGATGGCCAATACAGCACGGCTTGGAACACTGCTCGTCCAATCAGAATTCAGGATTCAAACCACCAGTTTATTTATTTAAAATTACATTTTACAATTTACATTTTCTTTTTAGAGGGTGCTTTTTAAAAATATTATTTGGGAGATTCAAAATGCATTTGAGTTAAGTGATATTATTTTATCTGATTAATCAGACAATCAATTGTTCTAGCATGTGTTTACAGTGTCGTATGCAGCATATGCCTGTGTGTGTGTGTGTGCGCGGCACGCATGCATGTGTTTGTTTGTGAATGTAAGTTTATGCTTGTGTGTGTGTAGTGGTAGAGGACTAAAGACGCTGCAGGCTCCACAGATGGTGGCTGAGATTGATACTCATGGAGGTCAGCCAATGGAGTTAAAAACAGACTCTGGTCAGATGCCACCAGAGAGGGAGGAAGTTGGCCTCTACGACCCATTCCATAGAACACCACTCATCATCGATTCTGGAGAATGAACTGACTGGCTGATTGGCTCAACCCTGGCCAGAGTCTGGCTCTTTCACACATAAACTAACAGCTTGACTGAGGACAATGACAGCTCAGGCTGGCCTCCTCCTTGCCACTCTGGTTTAGAGGTCATAAAAGGCCAGGACAGTGACTGTGTTTTCCATACAGCTCCACATTCTCATTGGCAGCTTATGACTCACACCTGGGTGACCCCTTAGAGTGGAGTTGTGAACTGTGTCTGGGAAATGGTGCAATGGGCTTGACTTTTGGACGATGAGTCATTTGCTGGAGGATAAGTATGGCAATCTATCCTAGCGCAGGGGACGCTACACTATCTGTGGTGCTTGGGGTAGTAGAACAGCGTGGCCCAGATCCGGACTAATTGAACCATTTCACAGAACATTGCTGTCATTATTTGCCACTCTTCCAATGATGATAATCACGGCAACAATATGAAAAGGCTGCCCGATAGGCTGCCTGGTAAAGATGGACAGACAACGCATTGTATTGCTTTGGCTCTAATTGCCTACATTACGACCATTGCTTTCAGGTGTGCTTTATTGGCCATGAATACTTGCTTTAAAGGTTGTATACTTGAAGAAGATGATTGGCTGTTAGTTGTTTTGAAGATTATTAGTTATAATAGCTCATTTTGCTTGAACCTGAAGGTCCATACTTAAAGGGGCAATCAGCAAATGCTATATCCATTTTTGGATTTATAGATTAAGGTACCCATTAAAGAATAGAACTTATTTCAACTGTCGTAGCCCATCGGAACCCAATATATCAGTTGGTTTTACTCCAATGTTTGTAAACAAAGCAAATGTAAACAAAGACTGTATAGCCTAAAAACATGGTTAAAACTATCATTTTGATATCATGGATGGTCAGTCCTTGCATCCATAGTCTTTGAATTTGAGAGTGGCTACATTTCTCCAGCCCCATTCCCCCTCTTTTTCCCGAAACAATCTTATTTATAAGGCTCTATGTCCCTCAATGTAGTTAGGAGGGACATGATTTTGTATATTACATGGTAAGACATGATCCCACCGGACAAAAATATTTTGAATCAATTGTCATACTTCATATTTTTTTCCACTACTTATTTCTAATTTTAACCCAAATTCACATTGGTTGACAACTCAATTAAACATTAAACCAAAATGTCATTTTGAAATGATTATACATCAGCTTTTGTGGCAGGTTATTTTCTCTTTATGCAGTGTGAATTCACTACATCTCAAAAATAATTATAACAGATATTCTTCCTTCCCACAGATCCAGTTATCTGGAACACAGAGGCAGCTATATTGCACAGGTGAAAGTTTTATTATGGGCTATCTGTGACATGAGAATGAAGGCGCTCTGCAAAACAGGAAATAAAACGCCTGGCGAATTTCTAGGTGAAAAGGTGCTTCCCGCATCCCGCCACCAGGCCGGCATCCACCGCTCTGATGTCATTACTATGCGGCGGCAGTCTCCTGGTTGGGTTTAATTGCACTGCTATTGGGTTAGCCCCATCGGGGTGGCAGGTAGCCTTGTGGTTAGAGCGTTTGACTTGTAACCCAAAGGTTGCAAGATCAAATCCCGAGCTAACAAGGTTAAAATCTGTTGTTCTGCCCCTGAACATGGCAGAACAACCCACTGTTCCTAGGCCGTGATTGAAAATAAAAATGTGTTCTTAACTGACTTGCCTAGTTAAATAAAGGTCAAATAAATATGCCCTCTCCTCAGCTGTGGTGCCATCAAAACCAGGGCGGTTACTGAGAGCCATTCCTCTCAGCAATGACCCAGGCTCCCCAGTGGTATGGGTGATGGGAAAATAATAATGAGACTGGAATCAACAGCTCTCCCCTCAGTATCCATTATTGTTTCTTTGGGAGAGTATTAGGAAGCTATAAATATAGATGGGATTGCAATGCTACCTCATGCCCGACAGTGGGGCTCAGAAGTGAATTGGGGGAGGGGAAGTACTTCAAACAGAGAACAAGAAAAAGCAGTTTGATTTTACGGTGTGGTTGTGGAAAAGAGAGGAGAAATTGGAATGAGGGTCCCTGAAGAGTATGGTGTGTGGTTGTATGCATTTTGCAGAAATGTGAATAGGGTTTGAATATAAATAAGCTGGGTTTCATTGTCTTTCCTGACTTCATGAAATTCAAGTTTCAGGAAGTAAATTACGTTTTGTGGAATTGCATGCACAACATGTACAGTATGTAGTCCTACAGTACATGCATGCAGGTTCCGGGAAGCCATTGCATTATTGTTCAGCTTTTACAGTAGTTTTGTTTTCAAATAGGTCATCTTGGATGCAGGTTTAAATTGAGTTAACATCTGATCATCACAGTATGCAAATGTTTAAAGCCAAATGCCATCCACATGCTCACACAACTAGTATTTATTATCTATATGATAACTAGTTGTTATTCCTTTCATTTGTATTCTACACAGTGCCCTCTGGCTTATGATAGCATGGATCTATGAGTGCAGTTTTCACACACCGTTGTTTTTCTGGTGCAATTCCAGGTTTTCTCTGGATCAAAATGTGGCTCAGGTGGTGGATGTGGCCATGGGAGTGGCCAATGGTGCGGTCACCGACCAAACATTTTAGAGGCCCTTCTGTTGACCTCAGTGACAAACTTTAGCTGTTTTAAAGCACATTTCCTGCAATTCTACACATCTTGCCACAAAGCTTAGAGAACAAATGACAGTTTTAAAGCTAATTTCTTGCAATTCCACAAATGTTGCCATTAAGCTTAGAGAACAAATGGCAGTTTTAAAGCTAATTTCCTGAAATTCTACACATTTTCCAATGACTTATGCTATCTGAGTGAATTAAACAGTATTAAAATAAATCAATGGGGACCACATGCCATGACAAAAATACTCCTGAAAGCATAATTTTTTAAATTTTAGATTCTCCCTGACTGTCCAGCTTTTATTTTGGTGATTGTTAGTGCTCAAAGATGATTTTCTAAAAAAATATATAGGTCAATTTTCTTTTATACATACTTTATACATACATCTGGTTTAAGTTTAGACAGAAAATGTTTTTCCATCCCGAAAAAAACGTACATTTGAATTGTTTTTTAATTCTATTTTTTATTGTTTGTTAATAGGTGGCTCAAAACAACGCGGCCCACCCAATACTGTTCTTTGCAGAAAAAAACTTAATTCACATGATTACTCATTGATGAAGTGATAGTGAGATTTAACTCAAAGTGACCAGAATCAAATATAGAGTTGAAGTTGGCATACACCTTAGCCAAATACATTTAAACTCAGTTTTTCACAATTCCTGACATTTAATCCTGGTAACAATTCTCTGTCTATTGTCAGTTAGGATCACCACTTTATTTTAACAATGTGAAATGGCCCATTCCTCCTGACAGAGCTGGTGTAACTGAGTCAGGTTTGTAGGCCTCCTTTCGCACAAGCTTTTTCAGTTCAGCCCACAAATGTTCTATAGGATTGAGGTCATGGCTTTGTGATGGCCAATCCAATACCTTGACTTTGTTGTCCTTAAGCCATTTTGCCACAACTTTGGAATTACACTTTGTGTCATTGTCCATTTGGAAGACCCATTTGCGACCAAGCTTTAACTTCCTGACGGATGTCTTGAGATCTTGCTTCAATATATCCACATACTCGTTCTGCCTCATGGTACCATCTATTTTGTGAAGTGCACCAGTCCCTCCTGCAGCAAAGCACTGCCACAGCCGTGCCTCACGGTTGGGATGGTGTTCTTCAGCTTGCAGGCATCCCCCTTTTTCCTCCAAACATAACAATGGTCATTACGGCCTAACAGCTTTATTTTTGTGTCATCAGACCAGAGGACATTTCTCCAAAAAGTACGATCTTTGTCACCATGTGCAGTTGTAAACCGTAGTCTGGCTTCTTTATGGCGGTTTTGGAGCAGTGGCTTCTTCCTTACTGAGCGGCCTTCCAGGTTATGTCGATATAGGACTCGTTTTACTGTGGATTTCAATACTTTTGTACCTGTTTCCTCCAGTATCTTCATAAGGTCCTTTGCTGTTGTTCTGGGATTGATTTGCATTTTTTGCACCAAAGTACGTTCATCTCTAGGAGACAGAACGCATCTCCTTCCTGAGTGGAATGATGGCTTCGTGGTCCCATGGTGTTTATACTTGCTTATTGTTTGTACAAATGAACATGGTACCTTCAGGATTTTGGAAATTGCTCCCAGGGATGAACCAGACTTGTGGATGTCTGCAAAAAAAAATTCTGAGGTCTTGGCTGATTTCTTTTGATTTTTTTCATGATGTCAAGCAAGGAGGCACTGATTTTAAAGGTAGGCCTTGAAATACATCCACAGGTACACCTCCAATTGACTCAAATTATGTCCATTAGCCTATCAGAAGCTTCTAACGCCATGGCATCATTTTCTGGAATTTTCCAAGTTGTTTAAAGGCACAGTTAACTGTATGTAAACTTCTGACCCACTGGAATTGTGAAAAAGTGCATTATAAGTGAAATAATCTGTCTGTAAACAATTGTTAGAAAAATGATTTGTGTCATGCACAAAGTAGATGTCCTAACCGACTTGCCAAAACTATAGTTTGTTAATTAATAAGAAATTTGTGGGGTGGTTGAAATACAAGTTTTAATGATTCCAACCTAAGTGTATGTAAACTTCCAACTTCAACTGTAATTGGAAAAAGTACCAGGCTGAAAATGACTGCAATCAGCTGTATAGCCGACAGCCGGCACTAGTGGGAAAACACTGAGACAGGCCTATGCGTGTCTAGGGCTCTTTCAAGGTTTTCCACACAATGGAGTACTTTCAAACAACGCATCACAGTACAGTGCCTGAAAATTCTGATTATTGCACTTCAGATCATTACGGAGGGTAATGCAGCTTTAAATACATGGTGTAATTAAGGTATGTGGCTAAATACATAGTGGAATGTTTCATAGAATACACTAATATGTGTAATTATCTTGTTGGTTTCTGTCACAATAATGCCTGTTCAGATGAACAAGCATGGTACTGTTTAGTGAGATGACAAACGTGCAAGAATCTTCCATGTCCTTGTAATTCATGAATAGAACATGAAAATGTGAAAAATGTCACACAGAAATAGGCTGTAGAACATCAGTGTACCGCATTAATATCTAGTGAATAGCGTCCTTGCTGCTTCAAGGATTGTTTTCCATAACAACAACACGTGCAAAACCAAATAACTCCTCACTTAGTCGCCGCTTAACTCCGGGTATCTCGACACCACCCAGTCATTGTTGTTGTCAAGTCCCAGTCCATAAATCTCACAGTGCCAGAAATGGAGGGAGATTTACGAGCGGAGGAGGTGTCAGGTGGAGGATTACCTCACACACCGGAGATGTCCTGTGAGTGATAGCTTGACTACTGCTTGACTATCTCCTCTTTCTTACTGTTTGTCCTTGTCTGTCCCACTCAAACACCGCCGTCTATCATTCCAGCCGCCTTCACACGTCAACACCGTCACACCAACCCCAGTCAGCTCTTTCACCACACTTAACTCAGATACTATTACCTGGAAAGATGTGTGATCTTTTACATACAGGTCTGATAGGTCACATGGAATGCATGCGTCAACACCATCACATAGTCTCAATCCATCTCCATCACCACACCTTAACTAATTTACTACCAGAATGGTCTGATGGGTCTCATGAGACAAGGATAACTACTTAGACAAACAACAAGTGGTAGGATTGTTGACTGCTAGTGTGTATAGATAGTTTTTGCACCACTGCTTGCTCTACATTTTCAGGCTAGGAATTTGGCAAATTAAAACAGCTATGTTTTGACTGGCTCAAACGTATGTGTAGTGGCATAATGTTGGTCATGAAAATGAACCGGATTAAAATGTGTGATGTTTTGCCAATGGTGTAAGTTCTATATTAATGTCTGGGATGTGAGGCAGGTGCAATGAAAGGAAAATGCAAAAAACGAATCATAGATTTCAGACAATGAGCAGCTGTGTGATGTTTTAAAATCTAGTCCCTACAGGATTGGTTTAACTCTCATATTATGTTCCCTCTCAAATTATGAGGCTGTTACTCAGTCAGTAACAAATTGCTCATCTCAATGTCAAGCTTGATGACTGAGCGCATTTGATGTTTTCACAATAAGTCCAACGAGATCAGAATTTCAGTGCTTCCCCTCAACCAATATGTGTGGGCAGCACTTGACAAAGTACACATCAATTTTAATCTATGTGTGAGGACAGACGCTGGGAGACGAGAAGAAAGTACAGGGAGTGAACATTTAATAAATAACAGACATGAAACAAAGGACAGACCGCCTCTGGACAAGGGAATATTAATGACATTAATGCTGACACGGGGATCAAACTGAGGAATAGAGAGATATAGAGGAGGCAATTAATAAAGTCATGGAGTCTAGGTGAGTCCAATGAAGTGCTGATGCGCGTAACGATGGTGACAGGTGTGCGTAATGATGGGCAGTCTGGCGCTCGAGGAGCGGGAGCAGGCGTGACACGTCCTTATCCTTATCGCACCATTTCCAATAAATGTGATGACATGCTTTTGCACTTAGTATGTCTATAATAAAGATATTGTAATGCTATTTTGTGGATTCCCACTATCCTTCATTTTTACTTACTTTCATACGGATAATATCAGAAAATGTAGCTATAGTTTTTTATAAACTGAATTGAATGCCTTGATGATCAAAAGACACTGTAAGAACTAGTTCTCCATCCTGAGTCCTAGCTCTCTATAATCCTATTGTCAGGAGCAGTGCAGTGCCTGGTGAGTGAGAGATGTGTGTGTGTGACAGGCATGGGACAGTGAGGCTCAGGTGGCCCCACAGTATTGTGTATACACCACAGTTGCAATCTGGCCTGAGCCCAGTGCTACACAGGTGGGCCTGCGTTACCCCCCCACCCCCCCCCCCCCCCCACCCCCACTGTGTGCCTGGCTGCAGTGGCTGGGCAGAGGCTGCCAATATCGGTGCAAGACCAGATATCAAGACCTGTATTAGACTCTATAAAAGGGAATGGAAATGGTGTCTTTGTAGTGCTAAACTCTTATGGTGGAATAAATACACAAAATCATTATTGGACATAAATATGAAACATTGCTTTCTACAGTGACATCATTGCTATTTAGCCCTATGTGCTTTATGATGTAATGTGTACAAATGTTTGCGATTCTAACGGACTCCCCTTTGATTTTAGGACTCCCCTTTGATTTTAATTGTAATGTATTATCCATTCCATGATTGTTGTTACGTCATCTTCTATAACCTATGTCGTTGGTACTTTGGGATGATCTCACTGAATCTGAAATGAATTGTGCTTCACCTATCCTATAGTAAGGTTTATGATGTCAGCCGTTCCCCAAGGAAAAGCCAGATTTCGTATGGCTGCTGTCCATGGATGTGAATAAGATATAGACAGCAGTAACAACAGCAAAGCAAAGAGACCCTTCCTCACATCTTACATTTTTTTTATTTTTTTTTATTTCACCTTTATTTAACCAGGTAGGCAAGTTGAGAACAAGTTCTCATTTACAATTGCAACCTGGCCAAGATAAAGCAAAGCAGTTCGACACATACAACGACACAGAGTTACACATGGAGTAAAACAAACATACAGTCAATAATACAGTATAAACAAGTCTATATACGATGTGAGCAAATGAGGTGAGATAAGGGAGGTAAAGGCAAAAAGGCCATGGTGGCAAAGTAGATACAATATAGCAAGTAAAACACTGGAATGGTAGATTTGCAATGGGAGAATGTGCAAAGTAGAAATAAAAATAATGGGGGTGCAAAGGAGCAAAATAAATAAATAAATTAAATACAGGAGGGAAAGAGGTAGTTGTTTGGGCTAAATTATAGGTGGGCTATGTACAGGTGCAGTAATCTGTGAGCTGCTCTGACAGTTGGTGCTTAAAGCTAGTGAGGGAGATAAGTGTTTCCAGTTTCAGAGATTTTTGTAGTTCGTTCCAGTCATTGGCAGCAGAGAACTGGAAGGAGAGGCGGCCAAAGAAAGAATTGGTTTTTGGGGTGACTAGAGAGTGTGGTGTGCATGTGGTGTATGGTGTCCATATTAGGAGTCACATGATGTTTTTGTCAGAATCACTCAACTTGTCACTGTCCCAAGGCTGTCCTATGAAGGACACTATCGTGGAGGTAGCTTTCATCATATTATTGGGCAATCGCCCACACTGGTCTATCTTAAACCCTTGAACCAAAGCCACCACTTTATAACCAGTTATTATGCTGTTAGTATTTATGTAAGATGTGATACACATTTTGATGTTTTATTGTTTTTTTTTTTATACTACAGGATTCCTAGTTTTTGTCATTCTTTAAGCTTCTGCATCGCCCTCATCTACAGTATACTGCAATTCCGCTGCATTTCAACTCCCATGATACAATGCTCTGCCTAGTTATCCTGCAGTTAGCTTAGCTGGCTAGCAAGCAAACACGAAGCTTATGTCATAAGTTATGAGTGCATTTCAGTTGACTTTTGGGTTGTAGTCATATTAAAATGTTTGCATGAATATCAGGCTGGAATACACATCTGTGTTCATGTCATTGTCACCAATCAACTGCATTACAGTCAAGAATAATTTAAAATGAGATGATAACGAACTATAAGTTACTGTGTCTGATGCTGGTTAGCTAGCATGTTTGCAGCAATAACAGATGAGTTTAATCTTAGCGACAGTCTTAAACAACAGTCAAAACAACATGTAGGTTTATTAGAACACAACATTTATTATTACATTTAAGACAAATCACTATGGAATTGTATTTTCATGATTGAAGCCTGCTGTATCTTTGGTGCTAACATTAGCAAGTTGCTAACCCTGCTGCTTCTGTGTGTTTTCAAAAAGTGTCAAAGAAAAGTGCTTTGACAAATAACAACCAAATAAAGCCTTAGTGACTGTCCAAGCAACCATCCAATAACACTGTAGGCCTATTGGAACTAATAAAAAGTACTGCGTTTACAAGTAATTACAAAAATACGAAAATATAGTCTTTGGAAACAATGGCTGCCAGAGCTGCAACAGTGATCGTGGGAGTGGTTTTGCCAAATGGAATAATGTGAGTTTGATCCTTAAACTACAAAAAAATATTGGAGTAAGCTGACTATAAATATCATTCTATAGGTGTTTGAGCATCTTTAAAAAATATTTACAGATGTTATTAGATGAAAACAGGCGTGGTAGTGTAGCCTAGTGGTTAGCGTGTTGGACTAGTAACCGAAAGGTTGGAAGATCAAATCCCCGAGCTGACAAGGTACAAATCTGTCCTGCCCCTGAACAAGGCAGTTAACCCACTGGTCATTGAAAATAAGAATTTGTTTTTAACTGGCTTGCCTAGTTAAATAAAGGTAAAAAAACAGAGAAAACTACAGACATGTTATATAGGTAGCTGGAAATCACTGTTCATCATTTATTTGATTAGTCATCTCAGGGATCCTACTTGAAAATGTCACAGAGAAGCAATTTCCAGCTTTGCTCATCACTAATAGACATGGAATCATGCATTTACACAAACTGTGTGGGACATCACTAAATACTTCATGCCAAAACCAATGTTAAAAGTGGAAGAGTTGCCCTTTAAGCTACAGACAGCCAACAATGACAGACTATACAAGACACTCAAGTAAACAAGGCAAAACATGCTTTGCAGGTGATTGTGATAAATGCATTTGGATGAAAAATGTACTGTATTTATGTTTAGTAAGAACTGAAATATGAACTGCATGGTCCAACCATAGTGCTTACCTCGACAGTAATTTGGAAGGACGATGAGGACTTTGACTCAACATATGGTGTGGCAAAGGGAAATATTTTGTCTCACACTTTATTTGGATAGTCTGTTATTGTCCATCTGTAGATGCTCTAGAAACATCCTCTCACTGTCAACTGCGTTTATTTTCAGCAAACTTAACATGTGTAAATATTTGTATGAAAATAACAAGATTCAACAACTGAGACATAAACTGAACAAGTTACAAAGAAATGGGACTAACAGAAATGGAATAATGTGTCCCTGAACAAACGGAGGGTCAAAATCAAAAGTAACAGTCAGTATCTGGTGTGGCCACCAGTTGCATTAAGTACTGCAGTGCATCTCCTCCTCATGGACTGCACTAGATTTACCAGTTCTTGCTGTGAGATGTTACCCCACTCTTCCACCAAGGCACTTTTAAGTTCTAGGACATTTCTGGGGGGAACGGCCCTAGCCCTCACCCTCCAATCCAACATGTCCCAGACGTGCTCAATGGGATTGAGATCCGGGCTCTTCGCTGGCCATGGCAGAGCAGTGACATTCTTGTCTTGGAGGAAATCACGCACAGAATGAGCAGTATGGCTGTTGGCATTGTCATGCTGGAGGGTCATGTCAGGATGAGCCTGCAGGAAGGGTACCACATGAGGGAGGGGGATGTCTTTCCTGTAACGCACAGCGTTGAGTTTGCCTGCAATGACAACAAGCTCAGTCCGATGATGCTGTGACACACCGCCCCAGACCATGACGGACACTCCACCTCCAAATCAATCCCGCTCCAGAGTACAGGCCTCGGTGTAACGCTCATTCCTTCGACGATAAATGCGAATCCAACCATAAAAGCGAATTTGACTGTCACACCTGGTGAGACAAAACCATGACTCGTCAGTGACGAGCACTTTTTGCCAGTCCTGTCTGGTCCAGCGACGGTGGGTTTGTTGTTGCCGGTGATGTCTGGTGAGGACCTGCCTTACAACAGGCCTAAAAGCCCTCAGTCCAGCCTCTCTCAGCCCATTGCGGACAGTCTGAGAACTGATGGAGGGATTGTGCATTCCTGGTGTAACTCGGGCAGTTGTTGTTGCCATCTTGTACCTGCCCCACAGGTGTGATGTTCGGATGTACCGATACCGTGCAGGTGTTGTTACACGTGGTCTGCCAATGCGAGGACTATCAGCTGTCCGTCCTGTCTCCCTGTAGTGCTGTCTTAAGCATCTCACAGTACGGACATTGCAATTTCTTGCCCTGGCTACATCTGCAGTCCTCATGCCTCCTTGCAGCATGCCTAAGGCACATTCACACGGATGAGCAGGGACCCTGGGAATCTTTCTTTTGGTGTTTTTCAGAGTCAGTAGAAATGCCTCTCTAGTGTCCTAAGTTTTCATAACTGTGACCTTAATTGCCTACCATCTGTAAGCTGTTCGTGTCTTAACAACCGTTCCACAGGTGTATGTTCATTTATTGTTTATTGTTCATTGAACAAGCATTGGAAACAGTGTTTAAACCCTTTACATGATGATCTGTGAAGTTAGTTGTATTTTTACGTATTATCTTTGAAAGACAAGGTCCTGAAAAAGGTACATTTCTTTTTTTGCTGAGTTTAGTATAAACTATCTTTTGAACAACAACTGCTTGCTTAGATTATGGCTAGGGTTAGGTTTAGAATAAGGGTTAGGATTAGGGTTAATAACCTCTACGGGATCAGTGTCCTCCCCGCGGGATGTTATAGCTAATGTAGACTCATGTGATTAGCATGAGGTTGTAAATAACAAGAACATTTCCCAGGACATAGACATATCTGATATGGGCAGAAAACTAAAATGATGGTTAATCTAACTGCACTGTCCAATTTACAGTAGTTATTACAGTGAAAGAATGCCATGCCATTGTTTGAGGAGAGTGCACAGTTATGAACTTGAAAATGTATCATTAAACCAACTAGGCACATTTGGGCAGACTTGATACAACATTTTGAGCAGAAATTCAGTGGTTCATTGGATCAGTCTAAACATTGCACATATACTGCTGCCATCTTGTGGCCAAAATCTAATCTTGTACCTAACCTGGAAATATACATTATGGTCTTTCTCTTGCATTTCAAAGATGGAAATGAAAAAATATATATTTGTATTATATTTTACCAGATCTAATGTGTTATATTCACCTTTACAAATTTCACATTTCCACAAACTTCAAAGTGTTTCCTTTCTAATGTTTTCAAACATATGCATATCCTTGCTTTACGTCCTGAGCTACAGGCAGTTAGATTTGGGTATGTCATTTTAGGCAAATATTGAATAAAAGGGTCGGATCCTTAATTTAGGGGTTTGGTTAAGGAGAGGATTAGTACATAGCTAGTTGAAATGTTATTGATAGTCTGTAGATGAGCTATCCAAATAAAGTGTGAAAATGCTGAGCCATAAGCTTGCTCAGTAAATATGTCCAACTGCTGGGTACATACAGTGCATTCGGAAAGTATTAGACCTCTTGACTTTTTCCACATTGTGTTACGTTACAGAATTATTCAAAAATGCATTAAATTATGTTTTTTTCCCCTCATCGGTCTACACACACTACCCCATAATGACAAAGCAAAACCAGGTTTTTAGAAATATTACGTTTACACAAGTATGCCGCTAAAAGAAATCCCCACTGCATGACGTTAGCACCACCATGCTTCAACGTAGGGATGGTGCCAGGTTTCCTCAAGACGTGATGCTTGGTATTCATGCCAAAGAGTTTGGTCTTGGGCCTCCCGAATGGTGCAGCGGTCTAATGCACTGCACTGCAGATGCTAGAGGTGTCACTAAAGACCCAGGTTCGATCCCGAGGCGTGATCAAGAGTCCCATAGGGCAATGCCCGATTGGCCCAGCATCGTCCGAGTTAGGGAGTGTTAGGCCGGGGGGGATTTACTTGGTTCATGATGCTCTAGCGTCGCCTTGTGGCGGGCAGGGTGCTTGCAGGCTGACCTCGGTTGTCAGTTGAACAGTGTTTACTCTGACACATTGGTGCTGCTGGCTACCAGGTTAAGCGTGGTTTGGCAAGCCATGTTTCAGGGGACGCATGACTCAAACTTCGCCTCCCAAGGCTGTTGGGGAGTTGCAGTGATGAGACAAGACTGAAATTGGGGAGAAAAAAAGGGAGTACATTTAAAAAAAGAATAACAATAGTTCAGTCTTGGTTTCATCGGACCAATGAATGTTGTTTGTCATGGTCTGAGAGTCTTTTGGAAAACTCCAAGAGGGCTGTCATGTGCCTTTTACTCAGAAGTGGCTTCCATCTGGCCACTACCATAATTCCCTGATTGGTTGAGTGCTGCAGAGATGGTTCTCCCATCTCCACAGAGGAACTCTGGAGCTCTGTCAGAGTGACTATCGGGTCACCTCGCTGACCAAGGCCCTTCTCCCCTGATTGCTCAGTTTGCCCGAGCTGCCAGCACTAGGATGAGTCTTGGTGATTCCAAACTTCTTCCATTTAAGAATGATGGAGGCCACTGTGTTTTAGGGGACTTTCAATGTTGCAGAAATGTTTTGGTACCCTTCCCCAGATCTGTGCCTCGACCCAATCCTGTCTTGGAGCTCTACTGAATATTCCTTCAACCTCATGGCCTCAAGGGGTCCGTAACTGGTGGCATGGAAGTCAAATGCAGGAGAGCAGAACTTGGTAAATGGCCGGAGCCGTTTAATGTACATAACTACCGGCATACAAAGGTAACAAAACACATGGGCACAAGAACCCGTATCGCACCAGTCACATAAAGCACACATACTTACAATAAACAATTCCCGACAAGGACATGGGGGAAACAGAGGGAACATGTACAACATGTAATTAGGGAATTGAAACCAGGTGAAAGCGACAACCAGACAAAACAAATGGAACATGAAAAATAGATCGATGATGACTAGAAGACCGGCGACTTCGACCGCCGAACACTTCCTGAACAAGGAGAGGAAACGACTTCAGCAGAAGTTGTGACACATGGCTTGGTTTTTGCTGTGACATGCACTGTCAACTGTGGGACCTGATATAGACATGTGTGTGCCTTTCCAAATCATGTCCAATCAATTGAATTTACCACAGGTGGACTCAGGTGGAATCAAGTTGCAGAAACATCTCAAAGATGAACAATAGAACAAGTATCCACCTGAGCTCAATTTCAAGTCTCATAGCAAAGGGTCTGAATACTTATGTAAATAAGATATTTCCGTTATTTAAAATATATATATATACATTTGCAGAATTGTGTGGATTGTATTGTGTGTAGACTGATGAGGATGTTTTTAGAATACGCCTTTAATGTAACAACATGTGGAAAATGTCAAGGGGTCAGAATACTTTCTGAATGCACTGTATATACTGAACAAAAATATCAATGCAACATGCAACAAATTCAAAGATTTTACTGAGTTGCAGTTCATAAAGAAATCAGTCAATTGAAATAAATTCATTAGGCCCTACTCTATGGTTTTCACATGACTGGGAATACAGATATGTACTGTGTCTGTTGGTCACAAATACCTTTAAAAAAAGGTAGTGGGATGGATCAGAAAACCAGTATCTGGTGTGATGACCATTTGCTTCATGCAGCCCAACACATCTCCTTCGCAATAGAGTTGATGAGGCTGTTGATTGTGGCCAGAGGAATTTTGTTCCACTCCTCTTCAAGGGCTGTTCGAAGTTGCTGGATATTGGCAGGAACTGGAACACGCTGTCGTACATGTCGATCCAGAGCATCTCAAGCATGCTCAGTGGGTGACGTCGGGTGAGTATGCAGGCCATGAAAAAAGGGGACCTTTTCAGCTTCCAGGAATTGTGTACAGATCCTTGTGACATGTGTCCATGCATTATCATGCTGCAACATGAAGTGATGACGGCGGATGAATGGCAGGACAATGGGCCTCAGGATTTCATCACAGTATCTCTGTGCATTGAAATTGGCATCGAAAAAATGCAATTGTATTTGTTGTCCGTAGCTTATGCCTGCCCATAACATAACCCCACCGCCACCATGGGGCACTCTGCACATTTTAAGGTGGCCTTTTATTGTCACTAGCACAAGGTGCACCTGTGTAATGACCATGCAGTTTAATCAGCTTCTTGATATCCCACACCTATCTTGGCGAAGGAGAAATGCTCACAAACAGGAATGTAAATACATCTGTGCAGAAATAAGCTTTTTGTGGCAATGGAAATCTTTTATGGGCTCTTTAATTTCAGCTCATGAAACATGGGACCAACACTTTACACATCACTTTTATATTTTTGTTCAGTGTGCATACACTGAGTGTACAAAACATTATGAACACCTGCTCTTTCCAAGACATAGACTGACCAGTTGAATCCAGGTGAAAGGCGGGGGGGGGGGGGGGGGGTGTCAATATTAGGAAGGTATCCTTAATGTTTTTTACACTCTGTGTATATCCATTTACAGCCACAGACTTTGCATCAGTGGAACATATAAAATGATTCATAACTGTTTTTGAGTCTCATGTCCTTGTGACAGCACATTGAGTTTACTCTTTCTCTCTCTGGCATCTCAGTTATAGAGTCACTGCAGGCATCCTTTGGGTTCCATGCATCTTCTTCCTTGGCTAGCTAGAATATGTCAAATCAGGGGAACTGACAAACAACAAGCCTGTGGAATCACCTGCACTTCCCCTGCAATCAGAATCAGGGAAATGCAGAGAAAAACATATGGGATTTGCATCCCAAATGGCACACTATACCCTGCATAGTGCACTACTTATAACCCTAGAGCACTAGATATTTGCCATTTGGGACATAGACACAGGCTCTGATACAGCGGGGATTGTGTTGACAATGTTTTGTGGGGCACTGTAGTGTCGAATGAGATTGAGAGGCTGCCCACATGGGCCTCAGGTTTGAAGTTCCTATCTCCTCTTTCCAGCTGTAAGACAGGTCGCAGGGATTCGGCTCAGCCTATAAATATAGTAAATGGCACTCGTGTGCACGGCTCTGCCAAACCTGATTAAATGAGAAATAAATCACTTTCACATGGGCACACACACAAAACGAAACGGGAACAGTCACACGTTTTCTTCACTTGTGTGTGATCTCTCTGCTGGTTTAAGAGTTTAGTGGTAACTGACAGCTTTACTCGTGCTGATACCTCAGCGAAACATTTGGAAGTGTTAGTTGAGTTATTGCAGCAATACTTTTTTGCATACTTAATTTAAAAAATTGCAGTTCATCATTTGAATTTGTTTGAGATTTGAAAGTGATGTGTCATTGGGGTCAAGGGTGAGACGTGATATTACTGAACAGTTGAGTTCAATGAGTGTAAATGCATTGTATCTATCACGCCTATCAGATTAGTTTTAACATTGTGTTAGGTAAAAATAATCCAAACACTGGTAGGTAATAAGTGGATGACTATAGTTAGTATTATATTGCAGTTACTGTAACGGCGTTCGTCTGTAGGAGGAAGAGAAGCGGACCAAAGCGCAGCGTGGTGGTTGTTCATTGTATTTATTGACGAAACTATACATGAACAAACTAACGAAAACAAAACAAGAAACGTGAGAACTCAAAACAGCCCTGTCTGGTGCAAAACACAATAACAGGAACAATCACCCACCAACAAACAGTGAAACCCAGGCTACCTAAGTATGATTCTCAATCAGAGACAACTAATGACACCTGCCTCTGATTGAGAACCATACTAGGCCGAAAACATAGAACTGACCCAAAACATAGAAAAACAAACATAGACTGCCCACCCAACTCACGCCCTGACCATACTAAATAAATGCAAAACAAAGGAAATAGAGGTCAGAACGTGACAGTACCCCCCCCCAAAGGTGCGGACTCCGGCCGCAAAACCTTGACCTATAGGGGAGGGTCTGGGTGGGCGTCTGTCCGCGGTGGCGGCTCTGGCGCGGGACGCGGACCCCACTTCGCCATTGTCTTAGTCCGCCGTATTGTCCGCCTCCGTGGCTTACTCCCCATGCCCACCCCTCTCAATGACCCCACTGGACAGAGGGACTGCTTGGGACAGAGGGGCAGCTCGGGACAGAGGTGAAGCAGCTGCTCGGGACAGAGGGGCGGCAGCTGCTCGGGACAGAGGGGCGGCAGCAGCTCGGGACAGAGGGGCGGCAGCAGCTCGGGACAGAGGGGCGGCAGCTGCTCGGGACAGAGGGGCGGCAGCTGCTCGGGACAGAGGGGCGGCAGCTGCTCGGGACAGAGGGGCACTAGCGGCCCCTGGCCGACTGGCGGCACTGGCGGCCCCTGGTTGACTGGCGGCGCTGGCGCTGGGCTGACTGGCGGCACTGGCGGCCCCTGGCTGACTGGCGGCCCCTGGTTGACTGGCGGCACTGGCGGCCCCTGGCTGACTGGCGGCACTGGCGGCCCCTGGCTGACGGGCGGCACTGGCGGCCCCTGGCTGACGGGCGGCACTGGCGGCCCCTGGCTGACTGGCGGCACTGGCGGCCCCTGGCTGACTGGCGGCACTGGCGGCCCCTGGCTGACGGGCGGCACTGGCGGCCCCTGGCTGACGGGCGGCACTGGCGGCCCCTGGCAGACGGGCGGCACTGGCGGCGCCGGGCAGACGGGCGGCGCTGGCGGCGCTGGGCAGACGGGCGGCGCTGGCGGCGCTGGGCAGACGGGCGGCGCTGGCGGCGCTGGGCAGACGGGCGGCGCTGGCGGCGTTGGGCAGACGGGCGGCGCTGGCGGCGTTGGGCAGACGGGAGGCTCCGGCAGAGGCGCCGGACAGGCGGGAGGCTCCGGCAGAGGCGCCGGACAGGCGGGAGGCTCCGGCAGAGGCGCCGGACAGGCGGGAGGCTCCGGCCGAGGCGCCGGACAGGCGGGAGGCTCCGGCAGAGGCGCCGGACAGGCGGGAGGCTCCGGCAGCGGCGCCGGACAGGCGGGAGGCTCCGGCAGAGGCGCCGGACAGGCGGGAGGCTCCGGCAGAGGCGCCGGACAGACGGGAGGCTCCGGCAGCGCTGGAGAGGAGGAAGGCTCTGGTAGCGCCGGAGAGGCGGGAGACTCCGGCAGCGCTGGAGAGGAGGAAGGCTCTGGACGGATGGGCCGGAGAGACAGCCTGGTACGGGGAGCTGCCACCGGAGGGCTGGGGTGTGGAGGTGGTGACGGATAGACCGGGCCGTGCAGGCGCACTGGAGCTCTTGAGCACCGAGCCTGCCCAACCTTACCCGGTTGAATGGTCCCGGTCGCCCTGCCAGTGCGGCGAGGTGGAATAGCCCGCACTGGGCTATGCAGGCGAACCGGGGACACCGTGCGCAAGGCTGGTGCCATGTAAGCCGGCCCAAGGAGACGCACTGGAGACCAGATGCGTAGAGCCGGCTTCATGGCACTTGGCTCGATGCCCACTCTAGCCCGGCCGATACGCGGAGCTGGAATGTACCGCACCGGGCTGTGCACCCGCACTGGGGACACCGTGCGCTCCACAGCATAACACGGTGCCTGCCCGGTCTCTCTAGCCCCCCGGTAACCACAGGAAGTTGGCTCAGGTCTCCTACCTGGCGTAGCCATACTCCCTGTTAGCCCCCCCCCAAGAAATTTTTGGGGCTGACTCCCGGGCTTCCATCCACGACGCCGCGCTGCCTCCTCATACCAGCGCCTCTCCGCTTTCGCCGCCTCCCGTTCTTCCTTGGGGCGGCGATACTCTCCTGGCTGAGCCCAAGGTCCTTTACCGTCTAGTTCGTCCTCCCATGTCCAATCCTCCTCGCGCTGCTCCTGCTGCTGCTTTCTCCTTTGCCCATTACCACACCGCTTGGTCCTGTTGTGGTGGGTGATTCTGTAACGGCGTTCGTCTGTAGGAGGAAGAGAAGCGGACCAAAGCGCAGCGTGGTGGTTGTTCATTGTATTTATTGACGAAACTATACATGAACAAACTAACGAAAACAAAACAAGAAACGTGAGAACTCAAAACAGCCCTGTCTGGTGCAAAACACAATAACAGGAACAATCACCCACCAACAAACAGTGAAACCCAGGCTACCTAAGTATGATTCTCAATCAGAGACAACTAATGACACCTGCCTCTGATTGAGAACCATACTAGGCCGAAAACATAGAACTGACCCAAAACATAGAAAAACAAACATAGACTGCCCACCCAACTCACGCCCTGACCATACTAAATAAATGCAAAACAAAGGAAATAGAGGTCAGAACGTGACAGTTACACTCAACAGAACACTCAGCATGACAATATATGAATTAGAATCCTGAACAAAGGAAACAAGAATTATGATCGTTATCGCTTCACATTTAAATAATGCAGCACATCTTTGTTTCAATATAAAAGGTCAGGAATTAGTCCATAGCCTCACGTCACATTTGGTTGGTTGCTCATCACTTTCCCAAGTGCACGCTTGTTCTCGGAAACAGTAATTCCTCTAATAGTATTCCTCATCAACAAATCCAGTGTGAACCTACTGTGAGTATCGAAAAGCTGCTTGCTGTGAATAATCATGCCATGGTGTGATAAGCCGTGCAACTCCAGAATGTTAAACACCCATTGAAGATGTAATTGCTGTTTTCCCTCCTTTGGAAATATATCTGTTAGTTGACGCATGTCATGCATGATTGTTTGAAATTAAGCCTTTTTTTCTTGGAAAATTACTCGCAAATGGTGGTTGTTTGGATAAATAATGAATGGAAATATAAATCTTGCAATATAAAGATTATTGTTTACAAATTGTAAGACTGATTAGGCCTGCGGAGGAAAGATCTCCCATTCCTGTGCAGTCTGCTAAAGAGCTAAAGATTCCTTACTCAACAATTGCTGATGCCTTTGTCTTAGTTTAGGAAATTGACCCAAGATGAATTCACTAATATCAACTTTCACAAAATCTGTGGCGAGGCCAACTAGTGCATTTCAAGGCATCTAATATGAACATGTATATTTCAGCAATTTCTGAGCCTCCTTAAGGTTTTCCAGGTTCCCAAGTTACAACTACCTTAATACATAGGAATTAGGGACACTGGGAGCAGGCCGCTCCTCTCCTGGTCCGCTTGATCTGGGGCCACCGATGGGGAGCCGAGAGGAGTAGGATAGTCATTAGCATTCATGAGTTACGTCGAGTGATTGGTTGACCCTTCTTGGGTGTGTGGACCCTTGGAAGCCCCACAGAAGATGCGTCATAATACCCATAAAACCTAACGGTCAAACACAGAAATGGTTCCAATAATTTTTTCCCCATTAATTTTTCCCATAGAAGATGTTAGAACCACTTCAAACAAGGTCTTTGTTTAGATAACCGTGTAAATCTCTCTCGGATGGGACTTCTATCAATATATTCGGTTCCATTTACTATCAGATTCTAAAATGCAAATATGCATCAATGTAGACATCATGCAAGACAACAAATCCCAGCACGTCACCTCTAGCTTACACATTTTGCTGTCAGCTAGCTAGCTACCTTGATCCAAAATGAAATAAATATTAAACATTTAAATTTACTGGGATATTTTTTTAAACTAATATTGGTTGGCTTACTTATGTGTTTGGTCTTGTGTCATGTACAGAATACTATCCTAGTAGCAGTCAGATAATTACAATGTACCATGAATCCTAGCTTAGTGTTTTTGCAAAGAAGCTAGCAAGCTAGCTAGCTACCTACCTTCATGATATTAGCAACCTTATTTTACCAGATCCTCATCTCCTTCAGCCGGTGGAGGTCTATATTTAATATTTTATCATTTCTGCCAACAATATCAACGAGGTGAAATCTATTTCAATTCACGGTGACGGAATGTCAGAACTAAATTGTTGACATGTCTGTTGCAGATGCTGTGCCGGACTAACTCATTGCAGAATGTATCCATAATCATGAATGAATAAGCATATTTACAGTGCCTTCAGTAAGTATTCACAGCACTTGACTTTTTTCACATTTTGTTGTGTTACAAAGTGTGATTAAAATGTATTTAATTGTAATTTTTGGTCAACGATCTACATAAAATACTCTGTAATATCAAAGTGGTAGAAAAATTATACAAATTATGGTTTCATGGAAAATAAGCAATATATCTTGATTAGATGAGTATTCAACCCCCTGAGTCAATACATGTTAGAATCACCTTTGGCAGCGATTACAGTTGTAAGTCTTTCTGGGTAAGTCTCTAAGAGCTTTGCACACCTGGATTGTACAATATTTGCACATTATTCTTTATAACATTCTTCAAGCTCTGTCAAGTTGGTTGTTGACCATTGCTAGACAGCCATTTTCAAGTATTGCCATAGATTTTTTCAAGCCGATTTAAGTCAAAACAGTAACTAGGCCACTCAGGAACATGCAATGTCAGATTGGTAAGCAACTCCAGTGTATTTTTAGCTTTGTGTTTTAGGTAATTGCTGAAAGGTGAATCTGTCTCCCAGTGTCTGTTGGAATGCAGACTGAACCAAGTTTTTCTCAGGGATTTTGACTGTGATTAGCTCTATTCCATTTATGTTATCCTAAAAAAATCCCTAGACCTTGCTGACAACAAGCATACACATACAGTGGGGCAAAAAAGTATTTAGTAAGCCACCAATTGTGCAAGTTCTCCCACTTAAAAAGATGAGAGAGGCCTGTAATTTTCATCATAGGTACACTTCAACTATGACAGACAAAATGAGAATCCAGAAAATCACATTGTAGGATTTTTAATGAATTTATTTGCAAATTATGGTGGAAAATAAGTATTTGGTCAATAACAAAGGTTTATCTCAATACTTTGTTATATACCCTTTGTTGGCAATGACAGAGGTCAAACGTTTTCTGTAAGTCTTCACAAGGTTTTCACACACTGTTGCTGGTATTGTGGCCCGTTCCTCCATGCAGATCTCCTCTAGAGCAGTGATGTTTTGGGGCTGTTGCTGGGCAACACAGACTTTCAACTCCCTCCAAAGATTTTCTATGGGGTTGAGATCTGCAGACTGGCTAGGCCACTCCAGGACCTTGAAATGCTTCTTACGAAGCCACTTCTTTGTTGCCCAGGCGGTGTGTTTGGGATCATTGTCATGCTGAAAGACCCAGCCACGTTTCATCTTCAATGCCCTTGCTGATGGAAGGAGGTTTTCACTCAAAATCTCACGATACATGGCCCCATTCATTATTTCCTTACACGGATCAGTCGTCCTGGTCCCTTTGCAGAAAAACAGCCCCAAAGCATGATGCTTCCACCCCCATGCTTCACAGTAGGTATGGTGTTCTTTGGATGCAACTCAGCATTCTTTGTCTTCCAAACATGACGAGTTGAGTTTTTACCAAAAAGTTATATTTTGGTTTCATCTGACCATATGACATTCTCCCAACCTTCTTCTGGATCATCCAAATGCTCTCTAGCAAACTTCAGACGGGCCTGGACATGTACTGGCTTAAGCAGGGGGACACGTCTGGCACTGCAGGATTTGAGTCCCTGGCGGCGTAGTGTGTTACTGATGGTAGGCTTTGTTACTTTGGTCCCAGCTCTCTGCAGGTCATTCACTAGGTCCCCCCGTGTGGTTCTGGGATTTTTGCTCACCGTTCTTGTGATCATTTTGACCCCACGGGGTGAGATCTTGCGTGCAGCCCCAGATTGAGGGAGATTATCAGTGGTCTTGTATGTCTTCCATTTCCTAATAATTGCTCCGACAGTTGATTTCTTCAAACTAAGCTGCTTACCTATTGCAGATTCAGTCTTCCCAGCCTGGTGCAGGTCTACAATTTTGTTTCTGGTGTCCTTTGACAGCTCTTTGGTCTTGGCCATAGTGGAGTTTGGAGTGTGACTGTTTGAGGTTGTGGACAGGTGTATTTTATACTGATAACAAGTTAAAACAGGTGCCATTAATACAGGTAACGAGTGGAGGACATAGGAGCCTCTTAAATAATAAGTTACAGGTCTGTAAGAGCCAGAAATCTTGCTTGTTTGTAGGTGACCAAATACTTATTTTCCACCATAATTTGCAAATAAATTCATTAAAAATCCTACAATGTGATTTTCTGGATTTTTTTTCTCTCCATTTTGTCTGTCATAGTTGAAGTGTATCTATGATGAAAATGACAGAACTTGCACAATTGGTGGCTGACTAAATACTTTTTTGCCCCACTGTATAATGATCTAATCACCACCATGCTTGAAAATATGAAGTGTTACTCAGTGAAGTGTTGTGTTGGATTTTACCCCAAACATAACACTTTTTAATCAGGACAAAATGTTATTTTCTTTACCACCGTTTTTGCTGTATTACTTTAGTGCTTTATTGCAAACAGGAGCATGTTTAGGAACATTTTAACTCTGTCAGGCTTCCTTCTTTTTACTCTGTAATTGATGTTATTACTGTGGAGTAACTACAATGTTGTTGATCCATTAGGTATTAGGTTGTTAACTCACAGACACTAGAGAAGCTTAACCAAGTTGAATTCTTCCAAAGGGTCGACACAGCTGTATTCAGACACAAAAAACATGTTCTCACCACAAGTATATACAGTTAAAGTTGGAATTTTACATACCCTTAGGTTGGAGTCATTAAAACTAGTTTTTCAACCATTCCACAAATTTCTTGTGAACAAACTAAAGTTTTGGCAAGTCGGTTAGGACATCTACTTTGTGCATGACACAAGTAATTTTTCAACAATTGTTTATATGCAGATTATTTCACTTATAATTCACTGTTTCACAATTCCAGTGAGTCATAAGTTTACATACACTAAGTTGACTGTGCCTTGGAACGGCTTGGAAAATTCCAGAAAAATGTCATCGCTTTAGAAGCTTCTGATATGCTTATTGACATAATTTGAGTCAATTGGAGGTGTACCTGTGGATGTATTTCAAGGCCTACCTTCAAACTCAGTGCCTCTGTGCTTGACATCATGGGAAAATCAAAAGAAATTGGCCAAGACCTCAGAAAAAAAATTGTAGACCTCCACAAGTCTGGTTCATCCTTAGGAGCAATTTCCAAGCGCCTGAAGGTACCATGTATGTAAGCTTATTAAAGATCAGTGATACTATCAAGAGCAGTGTGTGGTTTCCTTTTTCATTCATCTTGTTCAACTGTTGCCATGCACCTGCAAAAGGTTTGCTCAGATGTGCGAGTGCCTTTTGAATTTTGTACCATGTTCATCTGTACAAACAATAGCACACAAGTATAAACACCATGGGACCACGCAGCCGTCATACCGCTCAGGAAGGAGACTCATTCTGTCTCCTCGAGATGAATGTCCTTTGGTACGAAAAGTGCAAATCAATAGCAAAGGACCTTGTGAAGATGCTGGAGGAAAATGGTACGAAAGTATCTATATCAACAGTAAAACGCGTCCTATATCGACATAACTTGAAAGGCCGCTCAGCAAGGAAGAAGCCACTGCTCCAAAACCGCCATAATAAAGACAGACTACGGTTTGCAACTGCACATGAGGACAAAGATCATACTTTTTGGAGAAACGTTTTCTGGTCTGATGAAACAAAAATAGAACTGTTTGGCCATAATGACCATCATTATGTTTGGAGGAAAAAGGGGGAGGCTTGCAAGCCGAAGAACTCCATCCAAACCGTGAAGCACGGGGGTGGCAGCATCATGTTGTGGGGTGCTTTGCTGCAGGAGGGACGGATGCACTTCACAAAATAGATGACATCATGAGGTAGGAAAATTATGTGGATATATTGAAGCAACATCTCAAGACATCAGTCAGGAAGTTACAGCTTGGTCGCAAATGGGTCTTCCAAATGCACAATTACCCCAAGCATACTTCCAAAAGTGTGGAAAATGGCTTAAGGACAACAAAGTCAAGGTATGGAGTGGCCATCATAAAGCCCTAACCTCAATCCTATAGAAATGTGTGGGCTGAACTGAAAAAGCGTGTGCGAGCAAGGAGGCCTACAAACCTGACTCAGTTACACCAGCTCTGTCAGGGGGAATGGGCCATTTCACATTCTTAAAATAAAGTGGTGATCCTAACTGACCAAAGACAGTGAATTGTTACTAGGATTAAACGTCCTGAATTGTGAAAAACGGAGTTTAAATGTATTTGGCTAAGGTGAATGTAATCTTCCAGTGTAGGTTGGAAAAAGTATGTGAACCCCTAGACTAATGACTTCTCCAACAGCTAATTGGACACAGGAGTCAGCTAACCTGGAGTCCAATCAATGAGATGAGATTTGAGATGTTGGTTAGAGTTGCATTGCCCTATAAAAAACACAAAGTTTGCTATTCACAAGAAAAAACATTGCTGCACGTCTGCAGTTTACTGGATTCACACCCATCCCCACCCACAAAATTTGACGAACTGACTTGTTGGAAAGGTGGCATCCTATGACGGTGCCACGTTGAAAGTCACAGCTCTTCAGTAAGGCCATTCTACTGCCAATGTTTGTCTATGAAGATTGCATGGCTGTGTGCTCTATTTGATATAACTGTTAGCAACGGGTGTGGCTGAAATAGCCAAATCCACACAATTGAAGGGGTGTCCACATACTTTTGTATATATAGTGTATCTAAAACCGCTTTGGCCGTATAGCATCAAACTCATTCAAGTCTCGAAGAGCATAAAAAAAACTTCCATATACTGCATATACTTAGCATGTATCTAGAACATGTACGTGATTGATTCAAACCTTAGTTAACCCATTCAGACTTATTATCCCTTTGAGCAATCAGGATACACTATTGACTTTATGGCAAGGCTTTGTGAGAACTAGGCAGGTATCCTATAGTATAATGAGCACTCGGTGAACGGTGAACCAATACTACAGGACCATCAGTAACATTTGCGCTGGGTCCACTATCTACCTGATAGAATGAGTCAATTGTGCTGGAAAAGTCATTAATATAATTTACTTTCTCCCTGTCAAACGAGCTCAAATGAAGAGGCCTGTGAGGAGAGAGCTAACCTGAGGAGTGGTGATAGGTGCGTTCTTCTAACCCATCTATTTTGCATTAAATTGAGTAATAAGGAGTTCCCACATAAGGTGCAAACGAGGCGGTCTTCTGGTCAGGCTCCGGAGACGGGCACATCGCACACCACTCCCTAGCATACCACTCGCCAATGTCCAGTCTCTTGACAACAAGGTTGATGAAATCCGAGCAAGGGTAGCATTCCAGAGAGACATCTGAGACTGTAACTTTCTTTGCTTCATGGAAACATGGCTCACTCGAGAGACGCTAATGTAGTAGGTGCAGCCAGCTAGTTTCTTCACTCATCGCACCGACAGAAACAAGCATCTTTCTGTAAGAAGAGGGGCGGGGGGGTATGCCTTATGATTAATGAGACGTGGTGTGATCATAACAACATACAGGAACTCAAGTCCTTCTCTTCACTTGACTTAGAATTCCTCACAATCAAATGTCGACCGCGTTATCTACCAAGGGAATTCTCTTCATTTATAATCACAGCCGTATAAATTCCCCCCCAAGCAGACATATCAATGGCCATGAACAAACTTTATTTGACTCTATGTAAACTGGAAACCACATATCCTGAGGCTGCATTCATTGTAGCTGGGGATTTTAACAAGGCTAATCTGAAAACAAGACTCCCTAAATTCTATCAGCACATCGATTGCGCAACTAGGCCTGGTAAAACCCTGGATCATTGTTTCTCTAACTTCCGCGACGCATATAAGGCCCTCCCCAACCCTCCTTTCGGAAAAGCTGACCACGACTCCATTTTGTTGCTTCCAGCCTACAGACAGAGACTAAAAACAAGAAGCTCCCTTCCTCAGGTCTGTTCAACACTGGTCCGACCAATCTGATTCCACGCTTCATGACTGCTTCGATCATGTGGATTGGGATATGTTCCGCATTGCGTCCAACAACAACATTGACAAATACGCTGATTCGGTGAGCGAGTTCATTAGAAAGTGCATTGACGATGTTATACCCACAGCAACGATTAAAACCATCCCAAACCAGAAACCGTGGATTGATGGCAGGATTCGCGCGAAACTGAAAGCGCAAACGACTGCTTTTAACCAGGGCAAGGTGACCGGAAACATGACCGAATACAAACAGTGTAGCTTTTCCCTCCGCAAGGCAATCGAACAAGCTAAGCGTCAGTATAGAGATAAAGAGTCACAATTCAACAGCTCAGACACAAGAGGTATGTGGCAGGGTCTACAGTCAATCACGGATTACAAAAAGAAAACCAGCTCCAGGATGTCTCGCTCCCAGACAGACTAAATAACTTTTTTGCCCGCTTTGAGGACAATACAGTGCCACTGACATGGCCCGCTACCAAAACCTGCGGACTCTCCTTGAGAGCCGACGTGAGTAAAATATTTAAACGTGTTAACCCTCGCAAGGCTGCAGGCCCAGACGTCATCCTCAGCCGCGTCCTCAGAGCATGCGCAGACCAGCTGGCTGGTGTGTTTACGGACATATTCAATCAACCTCATCACAGTCTGCTGTTCCCAAATGCTTCAAGAGGGCCACCATTGTTCCTGTTCCCAAGAAAGCTAAGGTACTAGAGGGCCACCATTGTTCCTGTTCCCAAGAAAGCTAAGGGACTACCGCCACGTAGCACTCACTTCCGTCATCATGACGTCACCATAGTACCCTCCAAGCTCGTCATCAAGCTCGAGACCCTGGGTCTCGACCCGCCCTGTGCTACTGGGTACTGGACTTCCTGACGGGCCGCCCCCAGGTGGTGAGGGTAGGTAACAACATCTCCACCCCGCTGAACCTCAACACTGGGCCCCACAAGGGTGCGTTCTGAGCCCTCTCCTGTACTCCTGTTCACCCACGACTGCGTGGCCATGCACGCCTCCAACTCAATCATCAAGTTTGCGGACGACACTACAGTGGTAGGTTTGATTACCAGCAATGACGAGACGGCCTACAGGGAGGAGGTGAGGGCCTTCGGAGTGTGCTGTCAGGAAAATAACCTCACACTCAACATCAACAAAACAAAGTAGATGATTGTGGACTCCAGGAAACAGCAGAGGGAGCACCCCCCTATCCACATCGACGGGACACGAGTGGAGAGGGTAGTAAGTTTTAAGTTCCTCGGCGTACACATCACGGACAAACTGAATTAGTCCACCCACACATACAGTGTTGTGAAGAAGGCGCAGCAGCGCCTCTTCAACCTCAGGAGGCGGAAGAAATTTGGCTTGTCACCAAAAGCACTCACAAACTTCTACAGATAAACTATTGAGATCATCCTGTCGGGCTGTATCACCGCCTGGTACGGCAACTGCTCCGCCCACAACCGTAAGGCTCTCCAGAGGGTAGTGAGGTCTGCACAACGCATCACTGGGGGCAAACTACCTGCCCTCCAGAACACCTACACCACCCGATGTCACAGGAAGGCCATAAAGATCATCAAGGACAACAACCACCCAAGCCACTGCCTGTTCACCCCGCTATCATCCTGAAGGCGAGGTCAGTACAGGTGCATCAAAGCAGGGACCGAGAGACTGAAAAACAGCTTCTATCTCAAGGCCATCAGACTTAAACAGCCACCACTAACATTGAGTGGCTGCTGCCAACATACTGACTCAACTCCAGCCACTTTAATAATGGAATTTGATGGGAATTGATGTAAAAATGTATCACTAGCCACTTTAAACAATACCACTTAATATAATGTTTACAAACCCTACATTACTCATCTCATATGCATATACTGTACTCTATACCATCTACTGCATCTTGCCTATGCTGTTCTGTACCATCACTCATTCATATATCTTTATGTACATATTCTTTATCCCTTTACACTTGTGTGTATAAGGTAGTAGTTGTGGAATTGTTAGGTTAGATTACTCGTTGGTTATTACTGCATTGTCGGAACTAGAAGCACAAGCATTTCTCTACACTCACATTAACATCTGCTAACCATGTGACAAATATAATTGGATTTGATTTGCTGAGCACTTGTTGGCTGCTTTTAATTCACTCTGCGGTCCAACTCATCCCAAACCATCTCTTGGGTTGAGGTCAGGTGATTGTGGAGGCCAAGTCACAGTCTAGAGGTGTGTTTAGGGTTATTGTCCTGTTCAAAAACAAATTATAGTCCCACTAAGCGCAAACCAGATGGGATGGCATATCGCTGCAGAATGCTGTTGTAGCCATGCTGGTTAAGTGGGCCTTGAATTCTAAATAAATCACTGACAGTGTCACCAGCAATGCACCCCCACACCATCACACCTACTCCTCCATGCTTCATGGTGGGAACCACACATGCGGAGATCACAGTTGTGTTCTGTGGGTGTCACTTATAATTAGACTTATACACCATTTCATTGCTCCACATTGCAACACTCCAACCTTGTTTAACATATAGTGTAAATATGGCATGATTCCACCAATTGTAACCTTCTGCATCACTTTCAAAGATGGAAGGTGAAACGCAAATTCTATTATTGTGGCTAATCCTTATTTAAAACACATAACCCGGTCCGGTCAAGCCGTACTAGCCAGATGAAGCTAACTGGCTGCTTATAACATTATAACGTGGGAAACAGGGTTAAGTAGCTGGCTAGCTAGTTATTTCAATAGGAGAACAACAAGTGGCTACCTAGCTAATACTTACTAACGTGGATTCCTAAATAATTGCTAAGAATATTGAAAATGACTGCAGTTTCTACTGGTAGCTGTTTTCAGGCTGGTTGCATTGGTGCTAGCTAAAGCTAGCTAGATACGGATGTTATTAGCAACTTCTGGGTATCAAAGATATTTGCAAACATTTTTAATCCTGCTAGTTTGATCCTGATCAAATTTCAAATACTCACATAACGTTTTCCCATTCGGTTGAACAAATAATGCTTTATTACCGACTCAGTATTATACAGCTTTGACCGTGATCGTAATGGTGGCGCTTGGCTTGCACGTGCAAATTCAGCACACACAACATTCTATAATGGAATTGTGTTAGTTGACATGTCAATTAAATGCCTATTTGACGCGTCAAATACTGTTATTTGACGTGTATCTTTTTTGACACGCAAAGACCCAAATAGCGTTCCACAGTATTGTGTTGGCCTGTGACAAAAAAAATCTCAATTTAATCAATTTTAAATTGCGGGATGTGGGATGTGGGATGTCTTTCAAGAGTGACATGTTTATTGGGAAGCTAAAAATAATAAGTGGCGGTGGTTAGTTCATGCTTTCAGTCGAACTGACAGTGCTGAGACTACAGTACTTAGTAGAAAAATAAGCTCATACCAGACCTATGCAGAAAATATTTATATTTTGTAGTTTATTTGAAAATACCAACTTTTCAATTACCCGAGGTAATCAATTTTTTTTATATATATATAGTTTAAACTAAAAGGTAACTATTTTCTTTGATATTCGAATACAGGTCTCAGAAAACCAATTAATATGTGAGGGTATTTGGATATAGGCAATTTATTTGTAAAAAAAAAAATCTTATTTGATTGCTGCCAAATATTTGATGAAGAACCAAAAACTGAAACAGTTAGTTGAATTAGTCAAAATATTTGGTCATAAGCACATGGTCTGGAGGGCTCTTACATATGAATCTTAATAAAGCATATAGACTAGAATGGAATTATACATGTGTACACTCTGTGATTATTACAATAGCAACATTGTTGTTACATAGGAAATTGCTTTGAAAATGCATAACAATTGAGTTGTTACATAAGTAGATTAAGTAACAGTTGCAACAGTAGCTCATTGCTATGCAATTAAAATGTATTATGTAAAAAAGTATTATGTAAACACATGCTAATAAAATGTTGCTCCAAAGGTATTTACAGTTTTATTACACAGGCACAATAAAAGTTTCATGTTAAGTGTTGTGTTAAGTGTTACTGAGAATGCTAAAACAAAACTTTGTCACTTCTTGAGATCTGTATTCAAATATATTTTTTAAGTAGTACTTTTTGGGGATCTGTATTCAAATAGTGGTAGACACCTCCAAAGTAACTATTTGTTCCCCCACCAAAAATAGTTATTTTCCACAATGCATAGTTAAAACCATAGTTATCCCAGGTCTAGCTCATACAGAATATTACATTAAGTCCCCATACATCCATGTTAACAACAGCAATACTGACCACATTACATAAAGTGGTGGGAAATATGACAAAAAAAAGTGCAGAGACATGGAACCATGATCATATGAAAGTTTGGCAGAATCCTCTAAGCGCCTAAGCCAAACCGTTTCATCTCTATAAATATTTGCTATTTTAGGTGAGTCATTTGAATATCAGTAATCAAGCGTGAATGTGGCGTGTACAGGGTTTAAGGAATAGTTTGGGATTTTGGCAATGAAGCCCTTTTATCTGACTCTTGGGAAGTAGATAATCCTGAACTATCCCTTTAAGAAGATTGATATCCACTGAGTATAATGCAAAACCTATTGTGATTCATCATCGGTATTAGTCATGCTGATCACCTGACACTCTCTGGCTGTGTGGTTGTGAAGGAATTTAATGTCTTGTTGTCTTGTGACTCAGCTGTGTTACATCATCACTCTGTTTCTTATCACTGTTCTGGTGATAAAACGGGATCCAAACCCCCTTGTACTGTAGAGCGGTTTGACAGTGAGAGATTTATGTGAAACTTTTCCTCTAATCTCCACTGTATTATGTATTAAGTATTACGTGTATTAAGTGCTTTGTGAGTTGGTTAACTTTTGTTGTTATGCTAAATTGGACAGAAGAAATAAAACCAGGATATTTTTCTTGGAGGATATTCTTACCGTATGTACCACCTGTGGATTAATTGTATCTGGAAAGTGTTTTTTAGAGCAAGTAGAAGTGTATTTTCAAAACAGTCCTTGAATTTGACTGGACAAAATCGGTTTCTAGTAGATTATCACTCCCTCTCATTATGGCATAATTGTTCAATCTACAAAGGTAACTAAGCACACTGACTTGTAATTGACTTACATTCATTTAGATGACTGGTCCTAAAGATATTCACGTCCCACTACAAACACTGTACATGCACTTGGAACCCCCATGGGCTTCCACTAAACTACCATCAGCATCTCAAACAAGACTCTTTGAAGTCTTAGCACACATATGCTAACGCATAATGCTCTGATCTAAGTAACTAGCATAATAGCAGACCTTAAGATCATTATCTAACCCAGTGTATCAACGTTAGCCTCTGCTTTGTGGGCAGAATTTGAGCTTGGTTGTGGGGCATCAACTGCACTTACCCCGGAGTGCTAATTAGGCTAGCTAGCTCTCCCCAATCTCCACAAAAACACCTTCAAAACTGTTCTGCAGCAGAGATAGCAATGTGAATTATTGAATGGCTAGCTCAACCCAAATTACAGTATCTAGGAGGGAAGAATGACATTAAAATATGTTTATATGATGTCGATTCATCTCCCAGTATCATTAAGTTTTTAATCACATTTTTCGTGAAGTATGTTTTCATTTTGCTTACATGTTTTCCAATTATACAATTTCTTTAGGAGTTGGGTTAGGATTCAAGGTTAGGGTTCTGAGTATTCCATATCACAGCATCTGCAGAATTCCTATACCATTCCCCATCCACGATATTTGTTTTGTGTAGATGCTGACGTTTTATCTCCATCTTCTCCTATCCTCCTTTCTGCTAGGGGAGTGGTCTAAGGTATGGAAAAGGAGCACTCTTGTGGACCACCACAATTTTAATAATGCCATTTGGGGCCATCATTCCAGTAGTGGGGATGGGGAACCAGAAACCAGAAACAACTGAAATACAACCTCATTAAAGAAATTCTCAATCTCTCTCTCACACACGCATGTGTGTTCCCCTGTAGATTGGCTCTGTATTGTTAACGACGGGGTCTGAAAATGATTAATCTTCTTGTTCACTTTTAATTATCGCACTATCAAATCCTTTCTACTCCCACTATTAATCTGTCATTGGAATTGAGTTATGGATCTTGTAATAATTGTATGTGCTGCATGCTGACAGATAAGTAATCAAATTTTTTCTCAACAGCTACTTTTCTCCCCTTTTGAACTGAATATCGCAAGTTGAGATGTCATCGTGTGAAATCGCAAAACAAAATTGATGAAATGACTTAAACAATACCTGTTCAAATCTATTTATGTATTGTTTCTGCTGTACATTATGCAATTAATATTGATGGGTAATTTTCTGCAAGAGACGTTTCTGCAAGAAAAGTTGGTTCTTATTAGCCAACTAATGAATCTTTTCTTTATGTGTCGAGATAGTCCTCTGCAATACAGTCGGTGGCAGTGCAGTTGAAACTCCATGTAACTACGAGACCCCTGGGATTTGTAAAACAGGGAAAGTTAGTCCTCTCCCAATTTGGTATTTTATTAGGATCCCCATTAGCTACTACTAAAGCAGCAGCTAATCGTCCTGGGGTCAACACAAAATATGAAACATGACATAATACAGAACATTAATAGACAAGAACAGCTCAAGGACATTATTACATACATTTTAAATAAGAATACACACATTCATGCACTTATGCCTTAACATTCCATGCATAATCATCATAATGTTAAATGCCATACTGCAGTGTGTCCTTGGTCTTTCCTTCACATGTCAATACTATGCATAATCATGTGGAGTTCCACCAAGGTCGTTGACTTCTGCTCAGGTCCCCTGATGTGAACAGAGCCACATATCATCAATTATACAATAACATATAGCCAGCTCATGCAAATAGTTTCACTATTCTGTTTATATGAAACAAACAAAAAAAAATGTCATATGGAGCTTCACCAACGGTCCCTTACTCCCATTCAGTTCATAAAATGAACCATTCAGTTCATTAAATTATGTTTCTGTTACTTGAACTCTGTGAAGCATTTATTTGGGCTGCAATCTGAGGTGCAGTTAATTCGATTTAGCTTATCCTCTGCAGCAGAGGTAACTCTGGGTCTTCTTTTCTTGTGGCGGTCCTCATGAGAGCCACTTTCATAATAGCACTTTGTTTTTTTTAACTGCACTTGAAGATCTTGACATTTTCCGGAATGTCTGAAGTGTCTTATAGTAATGATGGACTGTCATTTGTCTTTGCTTATTTGAGTTGTTGTTACTATAATATGGACTTGGTATTTTGCCAAATTATGCTATCTTCTGTATACCAACCCTAACTTGTCATGACAAAACTGATTGGCTCAAATGCATCAAGAAGGAAATAATTCAAGAAATTAGCTTTTAACAAGGCACACCTGTTAAAACCTCTTGGATCTCTAGGGGCGCTATTTCATTTTTGGATAAAAAACGTTCCCGTTTTAAGCGCAATATTTTGTCACGAAAAGATGCTCGACTATGCATATTATTGACCGTTTTGGAAAGAAAACACTCTGAAGTTTCAGAATCTGCAAAGATATTGTCTGTAAGTGCCCCAGAACTCATTCTACAGGCGAAACCAAGATGATACGTCAACCAGGAAATGAGCAGAATCTCTGAAGCTCTGTTTTCCATTGTCTCCTTATATGGCTGTGATTGCGCAAGGAATGAGCCTACACTTTCTGTCGTTTCCCCAAGGTGTTTGCAGCATTGTGACATATTTGTAGGCATATCATTGGAAGATTGACCATAAGAGACTACATTTTCCAAGTGTCCGCCTGGTGTCCCTGCGTCGAAATTGGAGCGCAAAGCCAGGTGCAATTATTTTTCCATTTGAGAGCAAGGAGAAACCAGGCTTCCACGAAGGATATATCATCGAAGAGATATGTGGAAAAACACCTTGAGGATTGATTCTAAACCACGTTTGCCATGTTTCAGTCGATATTATGGAGTCAATTTGGAAAAAAGTTCGCGTTTTGAGGGCTGAATTTTCGTTTTTTTTGGTTTTTTTGTGTTTTTTTTTGGTAGCCAAATGTGATGTACAAAACGGAGCTATTTCTAATACACAAAGAATCTTTTTGGAAAAACTGAGCATCTGCTATCTAACTGAGAGTCTCCTCATTGAAAACATCAGAAGTTCTTCAAAGGTAAGTTATTTTATTTGAAGGCTTTACTTGTTTTTGTGACAGTTGCCTGCTAAATGCTAACGCTAATGCTAACGCTAAATGCTACGCTAGCTAGCTACTGTTACACAAATGATTGTTTTCCTATGGTTGAAAAGCACATTTTGAAAATCTGAGATGACAGTGTTGTTAACAAAAGGCTAAGCTTGAGAGATAGCATATTTATTTCATTTCATTTGCGATTTTCATGAATAGTTAACGTTGCGTTATGGTAATGAGCTTAGGTCTATAAATAGAATCCCGGATCCGGGTTTGGTCGTCGCAACAGGTTAATTGAAATGATGTCTTCACTATTATTCTACAATGTAAGAAATAGGAAAATAAAGAACAACCCTTGAATGAGTAGGTGTGTCCAAACTTTTGACTGGTACTTTATATTTGCGCCCAGTGAACTAATCCATTGCGGAGGCCGAGACTAAAAGCCAATTTATGCTTTCAATTAATGTGGTCGGAGGCCCCCTAGGGAGGGTGTGACGCAACTGTGTTGCATCCAGATGCATGCAAAGGCCAAATTGAGCTCTGTACCGCATCGCCATGCGCCACCCAAATTTTGTAACATTGAGGAGGGCTCTGTATAGATCCGCATTCACATGATCGGTTGACAGTAGGTGGGGGCGGTATATCCTTTATAAACACAAAGAAGAATGAATGCCCTGACTTCTGCTGTGTTTGATTGTTAGTGTATATCAATTCCCAATTACATATATCACCAGTATTACATTTACCATTAGTTCCTAATCTACAATGTTCATTCCTTGGGTTATGGTAATTTATTATAATGCATTCAATAGTATTATTGCAGTCTTCCTGTTCTCATTGTCCAAGTGGACACATTGTTTACAGAGTGCACAAGCTATGCTACACTTGTGAGAAACATGTTTAGTTTTTTTTTTCATTCCATTTACGAGTTTTGTCAATTTAGTCTTTGTCTGTTTTTATTTGGAGCGCTCCTGTCAATGTCAAGTAAGGAAGCGCACGCATAGAGGTAGTGGTCAGATGATGCGGATGCTACGCTACAGGACTGTTTTGCTAGCAAAAACTGGAATGTGTTACGGGATTCATCCATTGGCATTGAGGACTATACCACCTCAGTCACCGGCTTCATCACTAAGTGCATCGACGACATCATCCCCACAGTAACCGTAGGTACATATCAAAACCAGAAGCAATGGATTACAGGAAACATCCGTTTATAAAAATCCCGCTATGCCATCAGACGAACCATCGAACAGAGAAACACGCCAATACAGGACTAATATTGTATCTGACGCTCGTCGGATGTGGCAGGGCTGGCAAACTACTATGGACTACAAAGAGAAACCCAGCCGTGAGCTGCCCTATGACACGAGCCTGCCAGAAAGGCTAAATGCCTTTTATGCTCACTTCGAGGCAGGCAACTATTTTTTTATTTTTTTATTTTCACCTTTATTTAATTAACCAGGTAGGCTAGTTGAGAACAAGTTCTCATATGCAACTGCGACCTGGCCAAGATAAAGCTTAGCAATTCGACACATACAACAACACAGAGTTGCACATGGAATAAACTAAACATAGTCAATAATACAGTAGAACAAAAGAAAACAAAAAGTATATATACAGTGTGTGCAAATGAGGAAAGATAAGGGAGTTAAGGCAATAAATAGGCCATGGTGGCGAAGTAATTACAATATAGAAATTAAACACTGGAATGGTAGATGTGCACAAGATGAATGTGCAAATAGAGATACTGGGGTGCAAAAGAGCAAGATAAATAAATAAATACAGTATGGGGATGAGGTAGGTAGATAGATGGGCTGTTTACAGATGGGCTATGTACAGGTGCAGTGATCTGTGAGCTGCTCTGACAGCTGGTGCTGAAAGCTAGTGAGGGAGATATGAGTCTCCAGCTTCAGAGATGTTTGCAGTTCATTCCAGTCATTGGCAGCAGAGAACTGGAAGGAAAGACGATCAAAGGAGGAATTGGCTTTGGGGGTGACCAATGAGATATACCTGCTGGAGCGCGTGCTACGAGTGGGTGCTGCTATGGTGACCAGTGAGCTGAGATAAGGCGGGACTTTACCTAGCAGAGACTTGTAGATAACCTGTAGTCAGTGGGTTTGGCGACGAGTATGAAGCGAGGGCCAACCAACGAGAGCGTACAGGTCGCAATGGTGGGTAGTGTATGGGGTAGTGTATAGGTAGTGTATAGTTGTCCACGTATTCTAAGTCAGAGCCGTCCAGAGTAGTGATGCTGGACGGGCGAGCAGGTGCGGGCAGTGATCGGTTGAATAGCATGTATTTAGTTTTACTTGCGTTTAAGAGCAGTTGGAGGCCACGGAAGGAGAGTTGTGTGGCATTGAAGCTCGTCTGGAGGTTAGCTAACACAGTGTCCAAAGAGGGGCCAGAAGTATACAGAATGGTGTCATCTGCATAGTGGTGTATCAGAGAATCACCAGCAGCAGGAGCAACATCATTGATGTATACAGAGAAGAGAGTCGGCCCAAGGATGGAACCCTGTGGTACCCCTATAGCCAGAGGTCCGGACAACAGGCCCTCCGATTTGACACACTGAACTCTATCAGAGAAGTAGTTGGTAAACCAGGCGAGGCAATCATTTGAGAAACCAAGGCTGTCGAGTCTGCCAATAAGAATGTGGTGATTGACAGAGTTGAATGTCTTGGCCAGGTCCATGACGACGGCTGCACAGTAATGTCTCTTATTGATTGCGGTTATGATCTTGAACGTGGCTGAGGTGCACCCAGGACCAGCTCTGAAACCAGATTGCATAGCGGAGAAGGTAAGGTGGGATTCAAAATGGTCGGTAATCTGTTTGTTAACTTTGCTTTTGAAGACCTTAGAAAGACAGGTTAGGATTGATATAGGTCTGTAGCAGTTTGGGTCTAGAGTGTCACCCCCTTTGAAGAGGGGGATGACTGCGGCAGCCTTCCAATCTTTGGGAATCTCAGACGATACAAAAGAGAGGTTGAACAGGCTAGTAATAGGGGTTGCAACAATTTCGGCAGATAAGATTTTGCAGCTCTTTCAGAACATCAGCTATCTGGATTTGGGTAAAGGAGAAATGGTGGGGGGTTTGGCGGGTTGCTGTGGAGGGTGCCAGGCAGATGACCGGGGTAGGGGTAGCCAGGTGGAAAGCATGGCCAGCCGTAGATGAATGCTTATTGAAATTCTCAATTATAGTGGATTTATCGGTGGTGACAGTGTTTCCTAGCCCCAGAGCAGTGGGCAGCTGGGAGGAGGTGATTGCACTTTTTTGAGTTAGTACTACAGGATGCAAATTTCTGTTAGAAAAATTTTGCCTTAGCTTTCCTAACTGCCTGTGTATATTTGTTCCTAACTTCCCTGAAAAGTTGCACATCACAGGGGCCTTTCTATGCTAATGTAGAACGCCACAGGATGTTTTTGTGCTGGTCAAGGGCAGACATGTCTGGGGTGAACCAAGGACTATATCTATTCCTAGTTCTACATTTTTTGAATGGGGCATGCTTATTTAAGATGGTGAGGAAGGCACTTTTAAAGAATAGCCAGGCATCATCTACTGGCGCGATGAGGTCAATGTCATTCCAGGATACCCCGGCCAGGTCGATTAGAAAGGCTTGCTTGCAGAAGTTTGACAGTGATGAGGGGTGGTCGTTTGGTCGCAGACCCATTACGGATGCAGGCAATGAGGCAGTGATCTCTTGGCAATGAGGCAGTGAGATCTTGATTGAAAACAGCAGAGGTGTATTTGGAGGACAAGATAGTTAGGATGACATCTATGAGGGTGCCCGTGTTTACGGATTTGAAGTTGCATCCGGTAGGATAATTGATAATTTGTGTGAGATTGAGAGCATCAAGCTTGGATTGTAGAATGGCTGGGGTGTTAAATCCTGTTGGGGCAACCCCCCCCCTTGGGGCAACCCCCCCCCCCCCCCCCCCCCCCCGTTCAGCTGAAAAGGTGGCGCAGGGAATTAAAAAAGATTCACAAATTAACAAGTCCAATACCTGAAATGAAAGATAAACATCTCGATTTTTAAAATGTTTTACAGCGAAAACACAACATATATTTATGTTAGACCACCACCAAATCAAAGGGAAAACGCAGCCATTTTTTCCAGCCAAAGATAGTCACAAAAGCAGGATTAGAGATAAAATTAATCACTAACCTTTGGAAAATCTTCATCAGATGACACTCATATAACATGTTACACAATACATTTATGTTTTGTTCGATAATATTCATATTTATATCCACAAATCTCGGTTTACATTGACGCCATGTTCAGAACTGCCTCCAAAACTATGAACGCTAAGGAGGGATCAGGATGAGCAACGTAGGAGCTGAGGTAAACAGAGGCTTCAGGTGACAAAAAGCTCTGTTCGCCCCAACTGACCACTGCAGTCGCACCGGTCCCCCCTTCAGCAAAGAGGTAATGGGAGCCGCTACCTGACGAAAGCACCGGATAAACCTCTGGTAGTAGTTGGCAAACCCTAAGAATAGCTGCACCTCCTTTACCGTGGTTGGAGTCGGCCAATTACGCACGGCTGAAATGCGGTCATTCTCCATCTCCACCCCTGACTCGGACAGGCGGTACCCTAGACAGCAGACGGACTGTTGGAAGAACAGACATTTCTCAGCCTTAACGTACAGGTCATGCTCCGACAGTCGACCAAGCACCTTGCACACCAGAGACACATGCTCTGCACATGTACCAGAGTATATTAGAATGTCGTCTATATACACCACTACACCCTGCCCGTGCCGGTCCCTGAATCTCGTCTACAAAGGACTGGAAGACAGATGGAGCATTCATCAACCCGTACGGCATGATGAGGTACTCATAGTGCCCAGAGGTGGTACTAAATGCTGTCTTCCACTTATCCCCCTCCCAGATCCGCACCAGGTTGTAAGCACTCCTGAGATCCCATTTGGTGAAGAAGCGCGCCCCATGCAATGACTCGGTCACACTGGCTATGAGAGGCAGAGGGTAACTATACCTCACTGTAATCTGATTTAAACCCCTATAGTCAATGCACGGGCGTAAACCACCATCCTTCTTCTTCACAAAAGAAACTCGAGGAGGCAGGTGAAGTGGAAGGCCGAATCTATCCCTGTCCCAGAGATTCGGTGACATATGTCTCCTCCTGTGACAGAGGATACATGTGACTCCTGGGAAGTGCTGCCTCTACCTCGAGATTTATTGCACAATCCCCCACATCGATGGGGTGGTAGTTGAGTTGCCTTCTTTTTACAAATCGGCATATTCAGGGGGGATATGCATGATGGAGACCTGGTTTGGACTTTCCACCATAGTTGCACAAATGGAAACACCTATACAGCTACCTGAACACTGATGTGACCATCCCCTGGAAGCCCTCTGTTGCCACGAAATAGTGGGGTCATGATGGGCCAACCAGTGAAACCCCAACACCACGAGAAACGCAGGGGAATCGATCAGGAATAGACTATTCCTTTCCTCATGACCCCCCAGCGTTATCATACCTTAAGGGAACATTTTGACATTTGCCATATGGTTAGTGAGAAAGTCCACATTGCAAATGTACGGTCCCTTACTAGACCTCAGACAACGTTTCTAAAATTCGCAGACGGCGTCGAGCCGTGCAGCAGGGCCGGATCTTCCTGGAAGTCATCAAACGAACTCTCTCGGACATTCGGTTTCCGTTTTATAAAATGTTCAAATTTTGGTCATTTTTCCGCTCTCCCGATAAATCCCACAAGAGGGCGAATGGAATCATATTGCAAATGTACAAAACATCACCAATCACGACGTGGCCTTATCTCCTAAACGGAAAAGATTTCGAAGACGAAACATAGTGAGCATAGGTTTGGCATAATGGGCAGTTGGCCCCGAACAAGATGGCGTCCAGGCCTCAACGGTTTTGAGTTATGGCAATTTTTCTGGGATTAAAGGTCAAAAATGTAAATAGAGCAATAATTTTTCCACTTCACGTCAAAGTAAATGAACCTACGGTGTCAATAAAAAATGAACCAGCCATTTATCTATCGTAATATATATAGAGTGCATTGCGAAAGTATTCGGCCCCCTTGAACTTTGCGACCTTTTGCCACATTTCAGGCTTCAAACATAAAGATATAAAACTGTATTTTTTTGTGAAGAATCAACAACAAGTGGGACACAATCATGAAGTGGAACGACATTTATTGGATATTTCAAACTTTTTTAACAAATCAAAAACTGAAAAATTGGGCGTGCAAAATTATTCAGCCCCTTTACTTTCAGTGCAGCAAACTCTCTCCAGAGTTCAGTGAGGATCTCTGAATGATCCAATGTTGACCTAAATGACTAATGATGATAAATACAATCCACCTGTGTGTAATCAAGTCTCCGTATAAATGCACCTGCACTGTGATAGTCTCAGAGGTCCGTTAAAAGCGCAGAGGGCCTCATGAAGAACAAGGAACACACCAGGCAGGTCCGAGATACTGTTGTGAAGAAGTTTAAAGCCGGATTTGGATACAAAAATATTTCCCAAGCTTTAAACATCCCAAGGAGCACTGTGCAAGCGATAATATTGAAATGGAAGCAGTATCAGACCACTGCAAATCTACCAAGACCTGGCCGTCCCTCTAAACTTTCAGCTCATACAAGGAGAAGACTGATCAGAGATGCAGCCAAGAGGCCCATGATCATTCTGGATGAACTGCAGAGATCTACAGCTGAGGTGGGAGACTCTGTCCATAGGACAACAATCAGTCGTATATTGCACAAATCTGGCCTTTATGGAAGAGTGGCAAGAAGAAAGCCATTTCTTAAAGATATCCATAAAAAGTGTTGTTTAAAGTTTGCCACAAGCCACCTGGGAGACACACCAAACATGTGGAAGAAGGTGCTCTGGTCAGATGAAACCAAAATTGAACTTTTTGGCAACAATGCAAGACGTTATGTTTGGCGTAAAAGCAACACAGCTCATCACCCTGAACACACCATCCCCACTGTCAAACATGGTGGTGGCAGCATCATGGTTTGGGCCTGCTTTTCTTCAGCAGGGACAGGGAAGATGGTTAAAATTGATGGGAAGATGGATGGAGCCAAATACAGGACCATTCTGGAAGAAAAACCTGATGGAGTCTGCAAAAGACCTGAGACTGGGACGGAGATTTGTCTTCCAACAAGACAATGATCCAAAACATAAAGCAAAATCTACAATGGAATGGTTCAAAAATAAACATATCCAGGTGTTAGAATGGCCAAGTCAAAGTCCAGACCTGAATCCAATCGAGAATCTGTGGAAAGAACTGAAAACTGCTGTTCACAAATGCTCTCCATCCAACCTCACTGAGCTCGAGCTGTTTTGCAAGGAGGAATGGGAAAAAATTTCAGTCTCTCGATGTGCAAAACTGATAGAGACATACCCCAAGCGACTTACAGCTGTAATCGCAGCAAAAGCTGGCGCTACAAAGTAGTAACTTAAGGGAGCTGAATAATTTTGCATACCCAATTTTTCAGTTTTTGATTTGTTAAAAAAGTTTGAAATATCCAATAAATGTCGTTCCACTTCATGATTGTGTCCCACTTGTTGTTGATTCTTCACAAAAAAAATACAGTTTTATATCTTTATGTTTGAAGCCTGAAATGTGGCAAAAGTTCGCAAAGTTCAAGGGGGCCGAATACTTTCGCAATGCACTGTATATATATATTTTTTAAAGTTACAGATCCAGTTACAGCGTGTTCAGACCAATCTTTTTGAATCGTGTTTCCGAGCTCTGCGAGATTTCTGTGATTTTCTGAAATAACACACACTCAGTCAACCCTCTGTAATAAGTCAGTTCTTAACATAGACTTAAAACGCAATATTCTATAACTGCCTACACAAAGGAGGATATGTGTTCACTTTCAGCTTCCTGTGTAAACCAGAAGTGCCTTAAAATGGTTTTATAGCTGCTGTTTCAAAGGGTTAAAGAGGTCTGATCTTTTCAAAACTTCATATGTGTTATTAGGCAACCCCCATGAACTGTAAATCAATCATTTCTCCCAACAGATGTCAAAGAAAAGCTCTCTCACACACACACACACACACACACACACACACAGCGAGGATGGAGTGACAAAGTGTGGTGCTTAAAGACACTCAGAGCCTGCAATGGCATTATCATAATCTCTAGGCTGTGCCAAGTTCAACGAGATGCCCCGCTTGACCGTATCTCGTTTTGAGTGCAGCGACCGTGAAAGAAGTAGGCCCAAAATGAAGCCTGGCCCTAAATGTCATTTGCTTTTAGGTGACAGTGAGAGAACCGTTAGGGTGTGAAGCACAATTCGACCTCAGGTTCCTGAGGTCCTCCTGATCTGTGCAAGCCTAAACTTGACCGTGTGGCATTGACCCTTAACAGTAAATCCATTTTTTTTTTATCTCACAGATTACAATGACATCTCTCCTTATAGGAATACATTGCCTGCTGCCCTAAATTCAACCTAGAGCCTATGTGGGTTAATATTGTCTAATGAACCTGTCTTCGATGACAATCCATCAGGCCACTATGAGGTCTACCTGTGTCGATTCTAAGCTTCCTGAAGCAACCGAAAGTGGTTAAAATCACCCTAAAAGTGTTTTTCCATACCCAACCTGATGTTTGATAGAAATAGTGCATTCAACCCTGTGTAAATCCGTCAGTTCTTAACGTAAAGACTTAAAACACAGGATTCTGTAAAATAATCCCCCAATGAGGATATGTGTTTACTTATAGCTTCCTGTGCCATAATTGGTGTCATAGGGACTGTTTCGAAGAGTTAAAAAAGTCAGATCTTTCCAAAACTTCATATGTGCGATTAGGCAACCCTCATGAACTGTAAATCAGTCATGTCTCCCATAAAATGTCCAAGAAAAACTTACACACACACACACACACCTTGGACGGAGGGACACAGTGTGGTGCGTAGAGACAGACAGAGCCTGCAATAGTTACCTTTGTTTGAACTATTAAAAAACCGTCAGACCGAGAGTTCTGAAACTTTAGAAAGCTGTTCTACAGCTCAGGTCGATAGTGCGTGTTGAGTTATGTGGCTCTAGAAGGTTCCTTGACAGAGAAACAGCCTTGTACATTTGCAATGACATCAATTCATTTTGACCTTTATGAAAATGACGACATTTAGAAAAGTCCCAGAGTCGCAAGACTAGGTCCATTGAAACCGGCTCGGCCCATTGAGACGGACCCCAACGTTTCTGTCCGATAGCTCATTCAAGGACCCAGTAGCAGGGCATGGAAAGAAGTAGATTTTCAGCACCAATTAAGGTCACTTCTCGGGCACCGAATGACCTATCGAGCCAAAACTTGGGATTTGGGGTCGCCTCAGCTTCGTCTACATATAATGACAGAACTGGACCCGCAGCTAGAACATAACTACGTGTTTTATGTTTTTATTATGGTTTGAACAGAAGAATTTTGCATTCCTGCAGTATTTTTGAGCATGAAAAATTTGTGATGGTAAATACCCATTAAAACATATTGCAAATGCACAGTGCATTTTGCATAGAGTTGATAAAGTGAGGTCAGGGTTTGGACCAGCCTACAAGTCCTATTTTTACCCCTTTCTTGTCCAAATTCACCTGTTATATTTCTATAGCTTTTGCCGGGATGGAGCCTGATACATTCAATTTTGACCCTGTTGCGAAAAATTGTCATAGTAACCTGACAGATGAATGTTCTAAATTCCCTAGCTTATATTCAGACCTTTCACTGCTTTCATTTCTTCACATTCACAACAGTAAAAGTTAGCAGCTTGCCATAGCCTACTTGTAAATCATTTGTAAATAATGACCATATTTTCCTTTTATGGTGAATAAAAAGTTGCCTACTCAAAAGATTTTCAGATATGTTCTGGAAATTATATGTGCTAGTTAGACAAAGACATCCATTTTTTATTTGTTTATGAAGGTCATAAGAAAAAGTCTAATACTATTTATTTTCAAAATAATACAGTATTTTGAGTTTAATTATGTTACTGGTCTGTGCACCATGCAAATTAAATCAATATTTCTAATTTCCCTGCCTTGATCAGTCACACACTCCCCTGCCTTGATCAGTCACACACAGGGCCTATGTTTTATAGTAAGAATGAACTGCATAATGGAATGTAACAGAAATATATAAATAATACTTTCCCACAACTTGAGATTCACAAACGTGTGGAACCGCTGTCATATAACAAAAAAAGGTGTATTTTGAAACAGAGCCCATGTCCTCATTTTTTAACCAATGTCCTCATTTGTTTTGCTATACTGTTGAATCATTAGAATCTGCTCTTCCCAATCATGTAAAGCAATGGAAAATCTTAACGTTGCTTTTTTAATCCATGTTGTACACCCCAACAGCTTTTTTGGCTGAAGACAGAAACTACAAATCAATAGTAAGCTAAGTTAAACTTATGTCTATTGACCCATGATTTATTAAGTAAATATAAGGGCCTTTGAATATTTACCTGTCAAAGTCAAGAAAAAAGTACGAAATGGCAGTGTGTATTCCCCCAGGCTAAATGCCAAATTATTTTTGTGAGAATAGACAAGAACAGCTCAAGGACAGAACGACATACATTTTAAATTAAAAGAATAAAAGCATTTCTTTGAAGCTTTGTGATTGACAAGGACAAGTTTGATGTTGGATAACAATAGAATGTTCATGATTTAATGCGTGCCAAAGACGATAAGATGAAAGGCGACATTTATACTGAGGGGTTGGCGGGACATTTTAATACATTATGTCAATCGTGACGAGGTTGGTTGGCGGAAATAAAAGTACAGGCTTTGTTGCCGGCAATACCTTTCAGATATAAAGAAAAAGCAAAAAGTTGGCGTAAAAATGTATTGGTATGAAAGGTATATCATACTCAATTTTTTTAAAGCCCAGCCTTTTGAACGTTGGCTTTTCTGGATACAAACACTATTGTGGTCACTACATCCAACGGGTGTGGATACACCTTCAGAACAAAGTCCCAGAGCATTAGTAAAAATATGAAAAATATGCGTTCATGATATAGTTTGTGTACTGTTTGTAAACACCCTGGCAAATTGATTAATAACCTGCACCAGATGTAATAATCTGCACCAGGTTACAGTGAGCAGTTTCATCTTAAGCAGATAAGACTTTCATCAAGCTATCATCACATACACTATCAAGCATTTCGCACAATTTTAAGATATTTTTCCACATTTTGTTACATTACAGCCATATATGAAAATTGATTCAATTGTTTTTTTCCTTTATCAATCTACACACAATACCCCATAATGACAAAGAAAAAACAGGTTAAGACATTTGTGCAAATGTATAATAAAAAAACAGAAATATCACATTTTCATAAGTATTCAGCCCCTTTGCTCAGTACTTTTGTTGAAGCACCTTTGGAAGCGTCTACAGCCTCGAGTATTCTTGGGTATTACGCTACAAGCCTGGCACATGTATTTGAGGAGATTCTCCCATTCTTCTCTGCAGATCCTCTCAAGCTATGTCAGGTTGGATGGGGAACTTCACTGCACAGCTATTTTCAGGTGTCTCCAGAGATGTTCGATCGTGTTCAAGTCCGGGCTCTGGCTGGGCCACTCAAGGACATTCAGAGACTTGTCCCTAAGCCACTCCTGCGTCATCTTGGCTGTGTGCTTAGGGTCATTGTCCTGTTGGAAGGTGAACCTTCGCCCCAGTCTGAGGTCCTGAGTAGGTTTTCATCGAGGATCTCTCTGTACTTTGCTCTTTTCATCATTGCCTTCATTCTGACTAGTCTCAGTCCCTACTGCTGAAAAACATCCCCACAACGTGATGCTGCCACCACCATTCTCATTCTCCCCCAATTGATCATCCGATCTCATGGATGATCAATGGAAACAGGATGCACCTGAACTAAATTGAGACTTATAGGAAAGGGTCTGAATGCTTATGTAAATAAAGTATTAGTTATTTTTATTCAACTTGCTAACCTTTATTTAATTTAATACATTTTAGAATAAGGCTGTGATGTGGAAAAGGGCAAGGGGGCTGAAGGCACTGTATACCATTCTTAACATTCTCTGGTCGGATAAAACCAAGATTGAACTCTTTGGCCTAAATGCCATGTCTGGAGGAAACCTGGCACCATCCCTATGGTGAGGTTTCCTCTGGACATGATGCTTGGCATTCAGGAAAAATAGTTAAATCTTGGTTTCATCTGACCAGAGAATCTTGTTTCTCATGTTCTGAGTCCTTTAGGTGCCTTTTGGAAAACTCCAAGCGGGCTGTCATGTGCCTTTTTGAGGAGTGGCTTCGGACTGGCCACAACCATAAAGTGCTGATTGGTGGAATACTGTGATGGTGATCCTTTTGGAAGGTTCTCCCATCTCCAGAGGAACTCTGGAGCTCTGTCAGTGACCATAAGATTCTTGGTCACCTCCCTGACCCTCCACCCCTGATTGCTCAGCTTGGCCTGGCGGCCTGCTCTAGGACGGATCTTTGTGGTTCCAAACTTCTTCCATGTAAGAATAATGGAGGCCACTGTGTTACTGGGGATTTTCAATGTAGCAGACATTTTATTGTTACCCTTCCCCAAATCTGTGCCTCACCATAATCCTGTCTCAGCGCTCTACGGACAATTCCTTTGACCTCATGGCTTGCTTTTCGCTCTGACATGCACTGTCAATGGTAGGACCTCACATGTGACTCGTTTCAGGAAAGTCGTTTGTCGCAAGTCACAACTTCACAGCAGAGGCATTTTAATGTTTTATTTTGGGGGGCAGAAATGCCTTCTGGAACATTTGAACTTTTATGTCCCTTAATAACAAACTTGCATGCCATCTGTACATACTAATAAAGTTATTTACGAGCCTAGTTGGATTAGCCACAGAAAAACCTTCCCACTAGCCATGAGTGCCTGAGATAATGAATGGGCTGGACATGCCAAGAGATGAGTTTCGGATTTGTCTGCAGTGTAGCATCTTGTCTATAAAATTAGCTGCTCGTTATGTGTAGATTGTCCTTTCTACTGCACTTTTTTTGAAAGACATAACATTAGCCATGGAGAACTGCAAATGTGTTGCTACTGCTCTCAACCAGAGGTACTTGACACAACGGGCCAAGCAATCTGTACTAACAAAACATAAACGACATAGAATGTCTTATTTAATGAAAGTGGTTGCAGTCTACCATGAAGCGTTCATCCATGTATATGGGTAAGAGTCTAGCTACAGTTTAAGATATTGTACATTTCAAATTGTGGCATAAAGTTGTTTTCATTGGAAGTTAAAGCTTACTGTTAGCTAGCTAGCTGATGTTAGGTGTATGATCTGTGTAGTAATATCTCAAAGCCATTTACATTGCTAGTTATAAGCTAATGTTAGCTAACTTTAGCTAGCAATGACAATTGGTTTGTATGGATTGGGATTATCTTTCATTGTTTAGCTCGCCAATGCCAAGAGTGTGAGAATCTTTCATCAAGGCAAAGGGTGGCTATTTTGAAGAATCTTAAATATACATGTATTTTTTATTTTTGTACCACTTTTTTGGTTACTACATGATCCCATATGTTATTTCAAAGTTGTGATGTCTTCACTTTTATTCTACAATCTAGAAAATAGCAAAAATAAAGAACCCCTGGAATGATTAGGTGTGTCCAAACCTTTGACTGGTACTGTATATAAATATGGGAAGCGGGCAAATGCCTTTCACTGAGCTGTGTGAAGACTTGCAGCGGTGAGACAATTCCTTTAAATTTAATTCATCTTTGTTGTTTGCATCCTTCTGACCCTATGCAGCCAGGTCCCATCTACTTTTAACTTCTCAAATGTGGCTTGTTTGGTGTCTTCTGTGAAGGAATACCACGACAAGTCAACAACTTGATTGATGAAGGCATGTCAACAAAAAAAGACAACAGCGCAGTCATCAACTACATGCACCATTTCTTCACACACTACAGAGTTGGGGAAACACACGTTGACCTGAATTGTGAAAACTGCAGTGGCCAGAACAAGTTTGTGCTCTGGTATTGTGCCTGGCGGACCATGCACAAGCTCCACCACAGTCTTGACCTTCACTTCCTGCTCACATGCCACACCAAGTTCACCACCAACTGGTGCTTCGGCCTCATCAAGCAGCGCTTCAGGATGACCAGAGTTAACACTTTGTCCGAGACTGCTGGTGTTGTGAAAGACAGCACTGTGACAGGGGTCAACATCCCACAGCTGGTTGGACTGGAGGATGGTACGGTGCTGGTGGAAAGCTATGGCTGGCAACAACACCTGACTCCGTACTTCAGACCACTGCCACAGTTAACTTCTTGATCCTACTTGAGACGCAGATGTCTCAACTAGGCACCTGGAAATGCAAATGCGCTACGCTAAATGCTAAATGTACTCGTTAAAACTCAAACGTTCATCAAAATACACATGCAGGGTATAGAATTAAAGCTACACTCGTTGTGAATCTAGCCAACAAGTCAGATTTTTAAAATGCTTTTCGGCGAAAGCATGAGAAGCTATTATCTGATAGCATGCAACACCCCAAAATGCCTGAATGCGACGTAAACAAAAGATTTAGCGTAGCCGGCGCTACACAAAACACAAAAATAAAATATAAAACATTCATTACCTTTGACGAGCTTCTTTCTTGGCACTCCTATATGCCCCATAAACATCACTATTGGGTCTTTTTTTCGATTAAATCAGTCCATATATACCCAAAATAGCCATCTATGGAAGCTGTGTAATTCAGAAAAAAACATTGTTTTAAAACGCAGCGTCATTTTTTAAATTAAAAAAGTTGACGATAAACTTTCACAAAACACTTCGAAATACTTTTGTAATCCAACTTTAGGTATTAGTAAACGTTTATAATCTATCAAAATGATCACGGGGCGATGTGTATTCAATAGCTCCTCGTCTTCAAATCAATGGCCGAAAATGTGCACTTCAAAACATCCTGGCGGAGACCGGAAGAAATGGAATCCAGTTAATTGGATTTACCAACAAAAAACTCCCCGGATAATGACGACAATGGCGACATCGTGTGGAATCTGTAGGAATTGCATGTAGGTCCATAATTAATTCTGTGCCCTTTTAACAATCCATGAAAGTGACGCATGGATATTATTTTTAGCTTTCAGTGAGCAGTTTTTCTTGCGCTTTTCGATGAAACACACGATGTGTTATAGTCACAGCCGTGATTTAACCAGTTTTAGAAACTTCAGAGTGTTTTCTATCCACACATACTAATCATATGCATATACTATATTCCTGGCATGAGTAGCAGGACGCTGAAAAGTTGCGCGACTTTTAACAGAATGTTCGAAAAAGGAGGGGGTAGGCTTAAGAATTAAAGCAGTACCAGCACTTCAGATGAATATCATATTCATTGCATTGTAGGAGGTTATTATTCTTATATTATTCTTATTCTTCTTCTTTTGTTGTTTTTTTCAAGTGTACTGTGATCCGAAACTTCAGAAGACCCCTCCTGTCTCAGCCTCCAGTATTTATGCTGCAGTAGTTTATGTGTCGGGGGGCTAGGGTCAGTTTGTTATATCTGGAGTACTTCTCCTGTCCTATTCGGGGTGTCCTGTGTGAATTTAAGTGTGCTCTCTCTAATTATCTCTTTCTCTCTTTCTTTCTCTCTCTCGGAGGACCTGAGCCCTAGGACCATGCCTCAGGACTACCTGACATGATGACTCCTTGCTGTCCCCAGTCCACCTGTCCATGCTGCTGCTCCAGTTTCAACTGTTCTGCCTTATTATTATTTGACCATGCTGGTCATTTATGAACATTTGAACATCTTGGCCATGTTCTGTTATAATCTCCACCCGGCACAGCCAGAAGAGGACTGGCCACCCCACATAGCCTGGTTCCTCTCTAGGTTTCTTCCTAGGTTTTGGCCTTTCTAGGGAGTTTTTCCTAGCCACCTGCATTGCTTGCTGTTTGGGGTTTTAGGCTGGGTTTCTGTACAGCACTTTGAGATATCAGCTGATGTACGAAGGGCTATATAAATAAATTTGATTTGATCCTGCGGCCACCATCTCTCAGTAAAATATGTTTATCCTTAACCACTGATTCCTCATCTGATATCTTCTCTGCACCTGGGTCCAACCTTACCACGTCACAGCAAGTTTCTGCCACAACATGGGCCCAACAAAGATCACCCAGATTGGGAATGTGGTAGCCCACCAAGGAGCCCTGTTAGGACGGCAGCAAGAACAGCTCTCCCAAATTGCCAGGACCCTTCAGGCACTTGCCGAGTCCCTCCAACCGCGGCATGCCCCCAACCCAGGAGGAGCCAATACCCAGGTCTCATTGCCAAGTGCTTCAAAGGTCATCGTGGTTCCTCCAAGGAACCTGCAACCCTAACCCAAGATCACAGCCCCCGACCGGTACGTCGGCCACCCGTGAGGATGCAAGGGGTTATTCACCAGTGTTCTCTGGTGTTCGAGCAACAGTCCTCCTCGTTCCACACAGATCGGGCCATGATCGGGCAAGGCCCTGGCGTGTGCAATGGCGGTGTGGGAACAGCAGCCACCAACTTGCAGATCCGTAGTGGCCTTCACTGCTGAGCTACAATGAGTTTTCAACCACCCAGTCGGAGGACGAGAAGTGGCCAGCCAACTGTTCAACCTTTCCCAAGGGGCCAGACTAGTGGCCGATTTTGCCAATGAGTCCCGCATCTTCGCCGCTGAGTGTGGGTGGAATACGGAGGCACTGGTTACCGCTTTACACCAGGGTATGTCTAACTCCATCAAACTGCTCGGGAACTGGGAGACGACCTCGAGTCCCAGGATTGACAACCGCATCCGGAAACGGATAAGACAGCACCCTTTTGACACCACTCCAGCATTCTGTTTCCTGAGCACCCCAAGCCCACTGAGCCCAACATGGAGGATCCCATGCAGCTGGGCACACGTCTGAGCGTGACAGGAGAATGCGTCAAGGCTGCTGCTTCTACTGCGGAGGTCTCAGCCATCTCCATGCAACTGGTCCAGAGCTGACCGGAAATGCCAAGGCTCGCCAGGACAGAAGGAGACCCTGACAAGCTGTTCAGTTACCTCCCGGCTACCCAGTCACCGTCTGAAACTACCCGCAACCCTCCACTGAGACAACCGTTAGCATCAGATTCAAGCGTTTGTGGACTTCAGGGCCACTGATTTTATCATTGATCAAGACTTCGCCAGAGTTACAGATCCCATGCTTGAAATGTCCCATCCATTTGCAGATTCAAGCCCTCAATGGACACCCCATTGGCTCCGGTCAGGTGGAATATCAGATCAAGCCCAGTCTACTCGTTTTCTGTTGATCACTGCTCCCCAAAAAATACTTATCCTAGGGTACCCCTGGCTAGCACAACATAACCCACTAGTTTCCTGGTCCAAGGGAAACTTACTAGACTGGGGTAAGGATTGCCAGACTAAATGTCTAAGACCTCCACCAAGAGTCTCGTAGTGTCCTCCTGCATCCCTTGAAGACTTCAACCTCCGGGAGGCCTTCAGTTAGAGGCAGGCCGCCACCCTTACTACTGTGCCATAGAAATCCTGCCCGGCACCACACCTCCCAGGGGTCGTCTGTACTACCTTTCGACACCTGAAGCAGCAGTCATGGACAAATACATCCGGGAGTCACTGGAGGCAGGTTTCATTCGCCCCTCTACATCCCCTGATGGTGCCGGCTTCTTCTTCATGGCTAAGAAGGATGGAGGCATGCGTCCCTGCATCGACTACAGAGGGCTGAACCAGATTCCGTTTAAGAATTGTTACCCCATACCCCTGATGTTCTCCGCATTGGAGTTGGTCCAAGAGGCCCAATTTTCCACCAAACTGGACCTCCACAATGTTTACAATCTGGTGAGAATTGGGGAGGGAGATGAGTGGAAGACTGCCTTTAACACCCCTAGTGGCCACTTAGTATTTAGTCATGTCCTTCGGATTATCGAACTCACCGGCAGTCTTTCAAGCATTGGTCAAAGACCAATAAAGGGATATTTTGAATCGGTTCATCTTTGTTTACTGGTGACATCTTGATCTTCTCCAAGACCACATACTGCATGTGCGCCAAGTCCTAAGACGCCTCCTGCCGAGTCAACAATATGTCAAGATAGAGAAGTGTGAGATCCATGTGTCCCAGGTTTCCTTCCTGGGTTACGTTATCTCTACCGCTGTCATCCAAATGGACTCCGTTAAGATTGAGGCAGTCACCGACTGGCCCCGTCCCACCTCACTCAAGCAAGTCCAGCAGTTCCTTGGATTTGCACATTTTTACAGGTGCTTCATATTCAACTTTGGTGCCGTAGCAGCGCCTCTCACGGTCCTAACCCGCAAGTCCCAGACTCATTTTTGCTCGACCCCCGAAGCTAACAGGGCATCCTCAAAGGATGTTTCACCTCTGGACCCATCCCCTTTCATCCTGATCTGACTCATCCCTTTGTGGTGGAGGTGGATGCCTCGGACACCGGAGCAGGGGCGGAACGAGGAGGACAAGAAACTGCACCCATGAACCTTTCTCTTTAAGCAGTTCTCGCCAGTGGAACGCAACTACGACGTAGGCAACCGGGAGCTCTTGGCAGTTGTGGGCTCTTGACGGGTGGAGACACTGGTTAGAGGGGGCACCTCACCCTTTTGTGATCTGGACGGACCATTAGAACTTGGTCTCCATTCAAGAAGCCAAGAGGTTGAACACTCGCTAGGCTAGGTGGGCTCTGTTGAAGGTTGGATTTCACACTAGCCTATCGCCCAGGATCCAAAGAATCAGAAGGTAGACGCCTAGTCCCGACAACACAATGTCTCTAACGAGGAGAGGGACCCTGAGCCCATCATCCCTAGATCACAGCTAACTAGCTGCAATTGAGTGGCTAACGCCTCTGTCCCGAAGCAAGCACCAGTTAGCCTCGAGTTAGTCCCATCTCCCGGCTAGCCGAAAAGGTATACCCGCTAATTTGTGGGCTATAATACTGCTTTGCCAATTGGCCTGGACCCTTTATTGCTGACATGGAGCCCCGCCGATCCATCATGACTGGTCTGCCGACGTAATCGTCCGATGTGATTTCAACAGGCTTTTCCATTGCGTTGTCACCGAAGACCAATCTGCTAGCCCCGGCCCGCTAGCTTTCTGAATGCCGTGCCTCCCGCTCGCCTAGCATAGTAGCTACTACCGATTGGCTCCAGGACTCACCTATTGCTGCTCATTGGACCCTATGATCCCTCGGCTACACATGCCTCTCTCTGTCAGTATGCCTTGTCTTCTGCTCTTTCGGTTAGTTATTGTTTTATTTGACTGTAGAGTCCCTTGTTGAGCTGGACATGCCTTACATAGCTCTTTTGTCACACCCCACACATGGGGAGACCTCACCTGGCTTAGCTGGTGTCACTAGAGATGCAAGCTCTGATCGTCACTCAATGCCTAGGTTTAACCCCACTGTACTCACGTCCTACCATACCCTTGTCTGTACATTATGCCCTGAATCTATTCTACCACACCCAGAAATCTGCCCTTTTTGCACTCTGTTCCTCTGGTGATGTAGAGGTTAACCCAGGCCCTATAGCCCACAGCATCACACCTATTCTCCAGGCGCTCTCATTTGTTGACTTCTGTAACCGTAAAAGCCCTGGTTTCATGCATGTTAACATCAGAAGCCTCCTCACAATGTATTTTATTCACTGCTTTAGCACACTCCTCCAGCCCTGATGTACTAGCCATGTATGAATCCTGGCTTAGGAAGGCCACCAAAAATTCAGAAATTTCCATCCCCAACTACAACATTTTCTGTCAAGATAGAACTACCAAAGGGAGCAGAGTTGCAATCTACAGCAGAGAGAGCCTGCAGAGTTCTGTCATACTATCCAGGTCTGTGCCCAAACAGTTCAGCTTCTACTTTTAAAATCCACCTTTCCAGAAAAGTATCTCGCTGTGCCCTGGACAGCATATGTGAATTGATTGCCCCGCATCTATCTTCAGACTTCGTACTGTTAGGTGACCTGAACTGGGATGCCCTCAATCTCACACAAATTATCAAGGAGCCTACCAGGTACAACACTAAATCTGTAAACATGGGCACCCTCATAGATATCATCCTGACCAACTTGTCCTCTAAATACACCTCTGCTGTCTTCAACCCGTATCTGAGCGTATCTGAGCGATTACTGCCTCATTGCCTGCGTTATGTAGTCTATCACAGTGCCATCCATTTTGTCACCTAAGCCCCATATACTACCCATCACTGCGACCTGTATGCCCTCGTTGACTGGCCCTCGCTAAATTTTCATCGCTAAACACACTGGCTCCAAGTCATCTATAAGTCTTTGCTAGGTAAAGCCCCGCCTTATCTCAGCTCACTTGTCTCCATAGCAACACCCACCCGTAGCACATGCTCCAGCACGTGCAGGTGAAGACGGAGGTTTACATACACCTTTGCCAAATAGTTAAACTCCGTTTTTCACAATTCCTGACATTTAATCCTGGTAAAAATGCCCTGTGTTAGGTCAGTTAGGATCATCACTTTATAGGGATAGCCCCCTTTTTAAATGTTCACCTAAAATGACGTACCAAACCTAAGTGCCTGTTGCTCAGGCCCTGAAGAAAGGATATGCATATTCTTGGTACCATTTGAAAGGAAACACTAAAGTTTGTGGAAATGTGAATGAAATGTAGGAGAATAACACAATGGATCTGGTAGACGAAAAAAACGACCGTTTATTTTCTACCACAATCTTTGAAATGCCAGAGAAAGCTCCCACATCCAGCCATCACTCTGGTTGTAATTCTGATGGTGTCCACACGATGGCAGCAGTGTATTATCTAATTTTCAGACGAATAACTTGAAGAATGAGCAAACTACATGACATTTAGTTTGAAGTCACCCAGGTACATTTGGGCAAATCGTGAAGGAGACATTTACATTCATATTACATTTTTCTGCAAGAATATCGTCAAATCTGTATACTTGGACTTTTATGTAGCTTTTCCAGTATTAGTAGCCATATTATAAGTTCAACATTTGCAAATCAAGTTTTCATAACTCTGAATATTCTTATTTTTGTCCAAAAGGAACAGGCATTCTGTCGTAGGAGGTTAATAGCTACATTTTACGACATATGCAGGGTTTCCATATGCAGGATATATATATATGGAGACTTATCTCCCTAACGAACTTTAAGCATCAGCTCTCAGAGCAGCTCACAGATCACTGCACCTGTACATATCCCATCTGTAAATAACACAACCAACTAACTCGTCCCCATATTATTTTTATTTTGTTGTTGCTATTTTGCACCCCAGTATCTCTACTTGCACATCATCTGCACATCCATCCCTCAAGTGCTAATGCTAAATTGTAATTATTTTGCCTGTTTTTGACTGTTTGTTTATCCCATGTGTAACTCTTGCTTTTGTTGCACTGCTTTGCTTTATCTTGGCCAGGTCGCCGTTGTAAATAAGAACTTGTTCTCAACTGGCATACCTGGTTAAATAAAGGTGAAATTAAAACACAATGGCCCCTGTGATATGGCGTATTGGTCCGACAAGCCCAGACCTGAGAACCTGACCCTGGTGGGGGACCCACTAACAGACTGTACGTTCCACAATCAGCCTGTTCCCGAGTATCACAATGGGGACTCTCCTCTCAATTAGCTAAATAAACATTAATGACTACTGTGTGAGAATTCAGCTGCGTCTCTATCAGAGGGAGGATACATTGTCATTTTCCTACCTCTAACTCCGATGGTGTAGCGCAAGACGCAGTGGTTCTGCTGTTCTTATCTCTGGGATGTGTTAATATGGGAAAGTGGTCCAAGGGAGTATCCTCAGTAGCTACGGCAGAGGATCCCAGTCTCATAGAGCACCATAGACTTTCCCCTCTGTCATTTAGAATTGTCACATGAAAAACAGCATGCAGTCTTGAAGTCTCCTTAGCCAGAGCGAGATGTACTTTTAGGACCCTGTTCTCCTCTAGTAGTTCGGTCTTTTGAGGCAACGAGTTAACACTTTTCAAAAAGTCGGAATTCTTTCACTATGGTGAACAGATCACAGGTCTCACATTTTATGGCTTTACTGTCCATCTCCGGATCCAACTTCTAAACAGAGTAGGACATGCTTACACTCAGGTCAGAAACAGCGGTCCCAGCTACAAGACACATCTGCGATGTGAGAATCTTTTCCGGTGACAGCTAGGTCGGGGCTAGCTTGCTAACGTTAGCTCCAGGAGATCGTAAAATCTCACCAAACAAGGTGTGTTAAGAGCAGCACCAACACCGTGGCCCCGAAATAAAACACTTAAAACAGGTTTTAAATGTATAAGTGTTGTCGTGTCTCTGACTGATTAAATTATGACATGCTATTTTATCAAATCGATTACCTAACATTTGATTGCGTGATTGAATTAAACCATGCAAAAATGTACTCGTTAATCTAATAGCAGAACCAAATGACCTGGATTGCAGTTGAGATTACATTAGAAGTATATTGTGCAAGTGATCAATGCCGTTCAAGACAGCACACATTATTAAAGCAAGTGTGAAGATCTCCACAGACCTGCGATGACCTATGCATGAAATCTTTAACATGCACACTTTATATGATTACATAAGAGGAAATATATGTTTCAAATAAAATACAATTTTACTAGTCACATGCGCCAAATACAACAGGTGTAGCCCTTACAGTGAAATGCTTACTTACAAACCACTAACCAGCAATGCAGTTTAAAAAATACGAATAAGAAATAAAAGTAACAACTCATTAAAGAGCAGTAAAATAACAATAGCGAGACTATATACAAGGGGTACCGGTACAGAGTCAATGTGCGGGGGCACCAGTTAGTCGAGGTAATTGAGGTAATATGTACATGTGGGGCGGCAGGGTAGCCTAGTGGTTAGAGCGTTGGACTAGTGACCGGAAGGTTGCAATGGTCTGGGTAGCCTTTTGATTAGATGTTCAGGAGTCTTATGGCTCTGGTGTAGAAGCTGTTTAGAAGCCTCTTGGACCTATAATTGGGGCTTGCCGTGTGGAAGCAGACACAACAGTCTATGACTAGAGTGGCTGGAGTCTGACAATTTTTAGGGTCTTCCACTGACACCGCCTGGTATAGAGGTCCTGGATGGCAGGACGCTTGGCCCCAGTGATGTACTGGGCCGTACGCACTACCCTCTGTAGTCTCTTGCGGTCGGAGGCCGAGCAGTTGCCATACCAGGCAGTGATGCAACCAAGCTCTCGATGCTGCAGCTGTAGAACCATTTGAGGATCTGAGGACCCATGCCAAATCTTTTCAGTCTACTGAGGGGGAATGGGTTTTGTCATGCCTTCTTCATGACTGTCTTGGTGTGCTTGGACCATGTTAGTTTGTTGATGATGTGGACACCAAGAAACTTGAAGCGCTCAACTAGCTCCACTACAGCCTTGATGAGAAAAGGGGCGTGCTCGTTCCTCCTTTTCCTGTAGTCCACAATCATCTCCTTTGTCTTGATCACGTTGAAGGATAGGTTGTTACTCTGGCACCACACGGCCAGGTCTCTGACCTCCCTATAGGCTGTCTCGTCGTTGATCAGGTCTGCCACTTTTGTGTCATTGGCAAACTTAATGAGTGTCTTGGAGTCGTGCCTGGCCACGAAGTCATGAGTGAACAGGGAGTACAGGAGGGGACTGAGCACGCATCAGTGAGGGGCACCTGTGTTGAGGATCAGAGTGGCGGATGTGTTTTTAACTACCCTTACCATCTGCGGGTGGCCAGGATCCAGATGTAGAGGGAGGTGTTTAGTCCCAAGGCCCTTAGATTATTAATGAGCTTTGAGGGCACTATGGTGTTGAAGTGGTGTTGAGTTGTAGTGAATGAATAGCATTCTCAAATAGGTGTTCCTTTTGTCCAGGTGGGAAAGGGCAGTGAGGAGTGCAATAGAGATTGCAGCATCTGTAGATCTGTTAGGGCGGTATGCAAATTGGAGTGGGTCTAGGGTTTCTGGAATAATGGTGTTGATGTGAGCCAAAGCGATCCTTTCAAAGCACTTCATGGCTACAAATGTGAGTGCTACAAGTCGGTAGTCATTTAGGCAGGTTATTTTAGTGTCCATTGACACAGGGACTATGGTGGTGAACACTGAGTTGTAGTGAATGAATAGCATTCTCAAATAGGTGTTCCTTTTGTCCAGGTGGGAAAGGGCAGTGAGGAGTGCAATAGAGATTGCATCATCTGTAGATCTGTTAGGGCGGTATGCAAATTGGAGTGGGTCTAGGGTTTCTGGGATAATGCTGTTGATGTGAACCATGACCAGCCTTTCAAAGCACTTCATGGCTACAAATGTGAGTGCTACGGGTCGGTAGTCATTTAGGCAGGTTACTTTAGTGTTCTTGGACACAGGGACTATAGTGGTCTGCTTAAAACATGCTGGTATTACAGACTGGGACAGGGAGAGGTTGAAAATGTCAGTGACAACACTTGCCAGTTGGTCAGCGCATGCTGGCAGTACACGTCCTGGTAATCCATCAGTCCCTGCGGCCTTGTGAATGTTGACCTGTTTAAACGTCTTACTCACATCAGCTGCGGAAAGCGTGATCACACAGTCGTCCAGAACAGCTGGTGCTCTCATGCATGTTTCAGTGTTGTTTGCCTCAAAGCAAGCATAGACGTAGTTTGGCTTGTGTCACTGGGCCGCTCTCGGTTGTGCTTCCCTTTGGAGTCTGTAATAGTTTGCAAGCCCTGCCACATCCAACGAGCATCGGGGCGGGTGTAGTACGATTCGATCTGAGTCCTGTATTAATGCTTTGCCTGTTTGATGGTTCGTCTGAGGGCATAACAGGATTTCTTACAAGCTTCTGGGTTAGTGTCCCGCTCCTTGAAAGCGGCAGCTCTAGCCTTTAGCTCGTGCGGATGTTACCTGTATTCCATGGCTTCTGGTTGGGGTATGTACGTACAGTCACTGTGTGGACGATGTCATCGATACACTTAATGATGATGCCAATGACTGATGTGGTGTACTCCTCAATGCCATCGGAAGAATCGCAGAACAGATTCCAGTCTGTGTTAGCAAAACAGTCCTGGAGTTAGCATCTGCTTCATATGACCATTTTTTATTGACCAAGTCACTGGTGCTTCCGTCTTTCATGTTTACTTGTAAGCAGGAATCAGGAGGATATAATTATAGGGAGAGCTGTGTACACATCTTTGTGTGTGGAGTAAAGGTGGTCTATAGTTTTTTTTCCGCTCTGGTTGCACATTTAACATGCTGATAGAAATTTGGTGAAACGGATTTAAGTTTCCCTGTATTAAAATCCACGGCCACTAGGAGCACCGCCTCTGGATGAGCGTTTTCCTGTTTGCTTATGGCGGAATTAGGCTCGATGAGTGCGGTCTTAGTGCCAGCATTGGTATGTGGTGGTATGCAGACAGTTACGAAAAATGCAGATGAAAACTCTCTAGGTAGATAGTGTGGTCTACAGCTTATCATGAGATACTCTACTTCAGGCGAGCAAAGCCTTGAGACTTCCTTAGATATCGTGCACCAGCTGTTGTTTATTAATATTCATGGTCCGGCTCCCCCTTGTCTTACCAGACGCCTCTGTTCTATCCTGCCGATAGTCATCATTCAGCAACGAATCCGTGAAGCACAAGATTTTACAGTTTTTAATGCCCCATTGTTAGTTTAATCTTCCTCATAGGTAGTCGATTTTATTTTGATTGCATGTTAGCTAGTAGAACGGAAGGCAGTGGGGATTTATTTCGATCACCTACGAATTCTCAGAAGGCAGCCCGACCTCCGTCCTCTTTTTCTCTGTCTTCTCTTCACGCAAATCACAGGGATTTGGGCCTGTTCCCAGGAAAGCAGTATGTCCTTCACGTCGGACTCGTCGGACTCGTTAAAGGAAAAAAAAGCTTCTGCCAGTTTGTGGTGAGTAATCACTGTTCTGATGTCCAGAAGTTATTTTCGATCATAAGAGGCGGTAGCAGCAACATTATGCACAGAATAAGTGAAACAAATATTTACAAACAACGCAAAAAATGAACAAAAACACATCAGTTTACAAGCACATAAAATGTCAGCCATCTTCTCCGGTGCCTTGATACAAGTAACCTCAAACTGATGCCATGGATGTGTTACTCATTTTAAGGTTGAATGTTACATTAGCTTGTAAGATAGTAAATAAAAGGCTGTATTATAAAAGTAATTGTGTTTGGTTGACAATACAACTAAATATCAACATTTAAAGGGGATGTATCTATAGCTTGAATAGTTCCATGTGAGCCACTGGCTTAATCCCGTTTAATTTACATTTTAGGTTGAGATGGAGACGTGAATCCAACATGTGAACTTGTCAAAGTTAATAGATCGCTATTTGTTATGTTTCAGAAGTGATTTTGAATTGTGTTTGGTTGTCAACTCAACCAAATATCAACATATGAAGGAAATGTATCTTCTGCTTGGATTGTTCCATCTGTGCCACTGACTTAGTTTGACTTAAATTCCAGTTTGTCTACTAATTCATAATTTATATGTTGGATTCATGTCTCCATCTCAACCAAAAATCTAAGTTCAAGGATAGGGCTAAATCAAATCAAACTTTAAATGCAACTTACAAAACATGACTATGAAAAACAAACATCAATCCTCAGTAAAAAAAAAAGGTAATCAACAGGCCTTCTGAACTGCCCGAGCGGCATCAAAACATCCAACTTTAGAGAGTTCTGGAGATCTACCTACCTCACCGGAGACCACATTTGAGGTAATTTCCAGTCTATTCAGAAAGTAAACTGAAGATAGTTGGAATTTGAATTTCTGTGTACTTTCTGAATTGACTGGAATTGAAATGGAATTGACACCAAACCTGGTGTAGCCCGCAGGGATCTCCAGTTAGCCATCTCTGAGACCAGGTCTGGTAGCTCGTACGTCTGTAGGTTAAGTAAGTAAGGTATGGCAGAAGTTTGTGCAAGAGGGCTTTATAAACAAAAATAGTACATTGCATTGATCTACGAGACTTCAGAGAGGGCCAAACTACTTTCCGATACAGAAAGCAATGATGTGTTCTGAACCTGTCGCCAATGCTAAACTGCGTCCAATGGTTTCAATACAGTGGCAGCCCCATTCACCTCCGTAATTAAGACTTTTCTTTGTGGGGTTTAATTCAATGGGCTGATTTTTCTTTCTCTGGAATAGAGCTTTTATGGGGAATCAATTCAGATTCAAGAGATAAATTGTGACCAAAGTCCTTTAGAGAATATAAAAACATACCTACGGTCTTCATGTACTGCAGGCATCTGTATTACTCAATATGCACTTATTGGCACTGATTCGCTTATTCACAGTCAACAGTGTAGTGCCACTGGAACTCTGAGTGCAGACTAAGACTGTGTTTCAAAAGGCACCCTCGGTGTGCAGTTATGTTTTGTATTAAAATCAAATCAAATCAAATTTTATTTGTCACATACACATGGTTAGCAGATGTTAATGTGAGTGTAGCGAAATGCTTGTGCTTCTAGTTCCGACAATGCAGTAATAACCAACAAGTAATCTAACTAACAATTCCAAAACTACTGTCTTATACACAGTGTAAGGGGATAAAGAATATGTACATAAGGATATATGAATGAGTGATGGTACAGAGCAGCATAGGCAAGATACAGTAGATGGTATCGAGTACAGTATATACATATGAGATGAGTATGTAAACAAAGTGGCATAGTTAAAGTGGCTAGTGATACATGTATTACATAAGGATACAGTTGATGATATAGAGTACAGCATATATATACGTATGCATATGAGATGAATAATGTAGGGTAAGTAACATTATATAAGGTAGCATTGTTTAAAGTGGCTAGTGATATATTTACATCATTTCCCATCAATTCCCATTATTAAAGTGGCTGGAGTTGAGTCAGTGTCAGTGTGTTGGCAGCAGCCACTCAATGTTAGTGGTGGCTGTTTAACAGTCTGATGGCCTTGAGATAGAAGCTGTTTTTCAGTCTCTCGGTCCCAGCTTTGATGCACCTGTACTGACCTCGCCTTCTGGATGATAGCGGGGTGAACAGGCAGTGGCTCGGGTGGTTGATGTCCTTGATGATATTTATGGCCTTCCTGTAACATCGGGTGGTGTAGGTGTCCTGGAGGGCAGGTAGTTTGCCCCCGGTGATGCGTTGTGCAGACCTCACTACCCTCTGGAGAGCCTTACGGTTGAGGGCGGAGCAGTTGCCGTACCAGGCGGTGATACAGCCCGCCAGGTCTAGGAACGCGAAGCGAGGCGGCCATCTCTGTCGGCGCCGGAAGGCATATTCCCTATATAGTGCACTACTTTTGACAAAGGCCCATAGCTCTATGGGTCCTGGTCCAAAGTATTGCACTACAAAGGCAATAGGCTGCCATTTGGAATATAGGCTGAGGTGGCCCTGTTTGGTTTATCAGTTGAGAAGCACCGGTTAATGAGTTTCCACTTTGGGCTACCACTGAAATAGATATTACATTTTTATTTTAAAAATATATAAATATAAACTGGTTGAATCAACATTGTCCACGTCATTTCAATCCCCCACAAAACTGTGATGAAGTTGAATCCACATAGAAAACTGACTGGATTTGCAAAAGTTAAAGGGCATTGTCTTTTTTATACTTTTATACTTTTAACCTAAATCCAATGACATGGTAATTTTTTTGTTGATTTCACATTGACTTCACTTTAGTTGATCTCTCAACCAAATGTAAATCAAAACTGAGGTCTGTTCCCAGTGGGAAAGGTCTTTCTCTGTGTTTGTGTGAGTACATATCCATCAGCCCAGAGATTGCTGCTAGAGATAATTGTTTAATGAGAAAGCAGTTATGTAAAAAACCAAACTGAGGTTCTCTCTCTTAGTTTATTTTCTGTTAAACAGACCAAGCATTTATTGTTCTGTTGGAACAAATACATTAGCATTGATCTGAGCTCAAAACAATTTTCTGTAGTTCCAAAGTGCAGTTACCCCAGTGGTGCAAATGAGGTTATGCTGATATGAAGGTAAATGGATTTGAAACAAATATGTCTCCTAGCTTATGATAATATGATCTCTTTCTTATGTGAAGAGAAACTAGACATTGGCTAACTGACTGCTAACTGACTCAATGAGGTATTAATGGTGACCTGCCACTTTGTTAGAATTTCTTATTATTTGAACAGAGGTCGAATTGCAGCCTTGATTGTAACGCTGCCATCAAACATCAAATTATGCCATCAAATGTGAGACCAGGTTGCTAAAATGTGAGACCACACTGGAGGGCTCATGACATGTGAGAATTATGACCAAGACTCAAGAACCTTGAAAGGTTACAGTTGGGTAATAACTCCTTTATGGTTAAGTTAAGGGTATGGCTTTGAAGCAAGTTAACCGGGCTGGCCCTACCAATAAGTGACATTAGTGGCCGCTTAGGGCTCCATGGCCGCTAGGGACTCCCCACCCAACTCAGTCGGGGTCTCAACCTACCGTTTGGTGGTACATCAGCAGTTTTTCTATTTTTATGCCAGTCACTAACAGTCACTCAATTAGCCCATGTTAGCTAAAATGTTTTAGACTGCTAGGTTAGATAGTCTCGTCAGCTATCTAAACCGTGGAGCAATCATGACCTGAATAACTGGTCTGGGGCAACCCGTCTCTGTCGTGGACTAAAAACCTATTTTCACTTTGTCATTATGGAGTACTGTGTGTAGAATACTGAGGATATATTTTTATATAATCCATTTTAGAATAAGGCTGTAACATAACAAAATGTGGAAAAAGTCAAGGGATCTGAATACTTTCCGAAGGCACTGTGCATGTGATGTGAACCACTGGGATGGTGACCAAACGTGACACTCGATCGGTCTCCTTTTCTTGAGTAACAACAGAATCAAGCTCTTGGCAAACCTCAGTAGGGAGAAGAGCAAAAACATCTTGTCCCCAGTGAAAAGCCTTCAAAGCAGTTATTTGCTGTTCTTTCAATTAAGTTATGCCCTACAGTTCTGATATAACTGCTGCTATAGCAGCATCTACACCAACCTCCTCAAGAGCAGCCATTGTTGTTATGATTTTCAAACTTTGACTAAAGGCACTTCTCGTTGTCGGTATGAACTTAACCACCCCCACAACTTATCAGAGGACGCTGATTGGTCCGACCATATGGTGGATGGAAGGGAGGGGCTAAAACAGCTTTAATCTGGTTGTGAACAGACTGTAGCCACGTAGAGAAACAGAAAGTAAGCTCACGAGATCAGGATGATACGTAGGAGGCTAGGTTGCCTTTAGCTCATTGGCATAATCTTTAAACATGGGTTAATGACGCTGCACAGCTCCAGGGACAGCAGGTAAATACCTTTCCCCAAACCTGGAAGAACTCTGCTGCTGTGGAGAAAATGGCCAATCCACCCCAGGTGACCTGCTGCCCTATGACACAGCTCCATCAAAAGTGCATTAACCACCAATTGTTCACTCTCCCCCAAAGCTTTAGGCTGCCAAAGCTTTAGGCTGCCTCAAACTGACGTCATCCGATTCACATTCTAAAGCTGACATGGGGTAGTATATCATCCCCGGAATCCGGACTCTCACACCTATCAACTCCGATCCACCCCAGGAAAACAGGACAGCACTAGTGAGTATCTTTCATTTTCATTGAGAAACCACATGCCGTAGGGCACGGTCGGAGGTTCAAACTCGGCTGGTTAGCCTTTTTTAACTTACTCTCACCACTGGCCATCTTACTCATGTAAGGAAGCACTGCCCACACTAGCAGTGTAGAAAGTTGTGGATTTTTAACAAACACAAATCCTACCAAAGCAAGGAAGTATTAGCTACACAAGCAGAGCAGAAAGTAGTTATCTTTTAGCAAACACAAAAAACGATACCAAGGCACACAACTCTAGAGGATCGAGTACTCTCTCCCCACTAACAGACTCCAAAGTTGGAGGCAAATCTCATAGTCTTCGTGTACTTGAACAATTTCTAAATTGCGAGCTGAAGAGCAAACAATTTAGTAAATGAATGCCAGGAAGGTGGGGCTTCCGAAGGCAGGATCGGCATCAATTGGCCAGTTGGGCGTTATTTCAGTTGAATATGATTGGTCGTTGACTGTCCCATAGTACAGTATGTTATGTCAAGTAACCAACTGAAAGGGAACAGATTTGTGAGATTTAAGCTGCAATATGTAACTTTTTGGGCGACCTCACCAAATTCAAATAGAAATGTGTGTTATGGATCAGTCATTCTCATTGAAAGCAAGTCTAAAAGGCGCTGCATGGTCAATCCAAAGTCTGCATTGGCCGTGTAGCAGGTACGGTAATAAGGCCTCTGCAGAAGTCAGGGTATTCATTCTTCAAATCAAATTTTATTGGTCACATACACATGGTCAGCAGATGTTAATGGGAGCGCAGTGAAATGCTTGTGGTGGCCATTTTGTAGCATGTGAGGACAGCAGACTGGGATAGGGAGAGATTGAACATGTCCGTAAACACACCAGCCAGCTGGTATGCGCATGCTCTGAGGAAGCAGCTAGGGATGCCATCTGGGCCAGCAGCCTTGCGAGGGTTAACACGTTTAAATGTCTTACTCACGTCGGCTTCACGGAGCAGCGCAGAGCTGTTGCGAAGGAAGTTGTCAAGGAAGTGAGTTTGTGTTTATACAAGACCTCCCTTCCCCCACCTACTGTCAACCAATCATGTCAATGCGGAGCTATACAGAGCCCTCCGCATTGTTACAAAATTTGGGAGGCGCACGTTGCGGCACGGAGCTAAATGCCTCCGGAGGCTGCGCAATTGCATCACACCATCTATACGGAGTCTCTGAACACATTTTCGGATTAAGCAGAAATGGGATCCTAGAAGCCGTACATCTGTTCCATGTGCACTATTTCTATGTTTCCCGCTCTGGTTTCATTTTTGCATCTCTTATTTTCGTTTCGTTACACCAACTTCAAACAGCTTTTGGTTTTGGAAAAAAATATTTCACAGTGGTTTAGACTGTACAATGATTCTCTGCGCTATACTTGCTTGTTGTGTCACCAACTGAAATTAGGCGAACTATTAGAATTTTAGCAACCAGGAAGTGGCAGAGAAATTTCTGCATAGTGCATCCTGTTGCGACTCTATGGGCAGTATTTTCATTTTTGGAAAAAAAACGTTCCCGTTTTAAACGGAATATTTTGTCAGGACAAGATGCTAGAATATGCATATAATTGACATTGGATAGAAAACACTCTAACGTTTCCAAAACTGTAAAGATATTGTCTGTGAGTATAACAGAACTGATGTTGCAGGCGAAAGCCTGAGAAAAATCCAATCCGGAAGTGCCCCAGGTTTTGAACAGTGCTGCGTTCCAATGAGTCCCTATTGAGCTGTGAATGTGCCATCAACGAACTTACGCTTTCCATGTATTCCCCAAGGTGTCTACAGCATTGTGACGTAGTTTTACGCATTTATGTTGAAGAATAGCCGTAGGCGGCTACATTGCGTAAGTGGTCACATGGTGGCTCCGAGAGAGATTATCGCGTAAAATACAGAGGTAGCCATTACTCCAATCGGTCCTACTGAAAAACGAGTTGTCCCGACAGGTATATTTTCGAATAGATATTAGAAAAACACCTTGAGGATTGATTCTAAACAACGTTTGCCATGTTTCTGTCGATATTATGGAGCTAATTTGGAATATTTTTCGCAGTTTTCGTGACTGCAATTTCCGGGCGATTTCTCAGCCAAACTTGAAGAACAAACGGAGCTATTTCGCCTACAAAAATAATATTTTGGGAAAAAATGAACTTTGGCTATCTACCTGGGAGCCTCGTGAGTGAAAACATCCGAAGTTCATCAAAGGTAAACGATTTAATTTGATTGCTTTTCTGACTTGTGACAAGGTTGCCTGCTGCTAGCAAGGCATAATGCTATGCTAGGCTATCGATAAACTTACACAAATGCTTGTCTAGCTTTGGCTGTAAAGCATATTTAGAAAATCTGAGATGACAGGGTGATTAACAAAAGGCTAAGCTGTGTCTCAATATATTTCATTTGTGATTTTCATGAATAGGAATATTTTCTAGGGATATTATTTCCGTTGCGTTATGCTAATTAGTGTCAGGCGATGATTATGCTCCCGGATCTGGGAAGGGGAGTCACAAGAAGTTGGCTCCAATCAATCTGTATCTACACCGTTACAGATTGAGCGATAGAAATGTACAGGTAATTTCCAATTGAGTTGAAATATGCAGCATTTAATGTGAATGCATTGAACATTGCTTTTAAATTTCAATCACGCTGCAGATTGATACAGAGCCCTTAGAGAAAACTGTGACATTCCTAGATCCTTGGATATTTGAGGGCTGTGTTTTTAGTTAAATCATTCCCACTAACACAGGATAGTAACTACTAGGGAGAATTGTCAAGCATGGAGAAACATCTGCGCTGATTGCACTCTAACCCTTCATAGCAGCAGAATCAACCTACAAAAACAGACCTGCCCATTACGCAGCACCTTGGACTTGTTTACATGATCCAACACATTGCCAATGTTATGTTGAAAGAAATTTTGGCCCTTGAGCCCTAAATCAAGTGTTCACTTGCTGAAGTGTTTGATAGTGATCACTCGAGTCTGCCACTGTTTTGACCTATATTAGAATTGAGACGAAGCACACTTGCATCCCAAATGTTACTTGTCAATATTCCAAAATTAAAAACTCGGAAGCATTGTGTGTCCCCTCTGCAACCGGTTTTGTAGCATGATTCACAATGAAGCACTGCCAGACAGATGCACATAGTGTCACACCCTGATCTGTTTCACCTGTCTTTGTGCTCGTCTACACCCCCCTCAGGGTGTCGCCCACTTTCCTCATTATCCCCAGTGTATTTATATTTGTGTTCTCTGTCTGTTGCCAGTTAGTCTTGTCAGGTCTTACCAGCGTATTTTCCCATCTCTGTGCTTTCTCAAGTTCTGTTTCCTAGTTTCCCCGGTTCTGGCCATTCTGCCTGCCCTGACCCCGAGCCTGCCTGTCTGATTCTCCGTTGTCAGGGAAAGAGGCAGTCTACGCAGTGGATTTTTGCACGTTGGCAGCTGAGAGTGCCTGGAACCCAGAAGCATTGTTCGACATGTTCCTTCACGGATTATCGGAGGTGATCAAAGATGAGCTCGCAGCCCAGGAGCTGCCCATGGACCTTGACTCCCTCATAGTCTTGACCATCCGGATAGATGGGTGACTTCGAGAACATAGGAGGGAGAGGGAATCTGTGCCCTGTCGCCCTCTCTCGCCCTCGGTTCCCACCTCGCCTCCGAAACATCCCGGAGACCCCATGTCCGAGTGAACCCGACGTCACCCGAATTATCTCGTGAATCATAGAGGGCTGTCGAGTCGCCTCCTTCGGAGTCCATGCACCTGTGCAGGGCTAGATTATCTTTGGCTGAGAGCTTACACCAACTCCACACCCAGAGCTGGTTATATTGTCGCACTATGGGACATTTCATAGCTACCTGCCCATCAAAAACCCAGCCTCATCAAGAAGGCGCGAGAACTCTGGTGGGCAATAGGGAGAACTTTTCCTCTCCCCTTACTCGCATCCCTTTCCATACCATCCTGCTGAGGGGGAACCAGTCGAAATCTCTTCGGATACAGATCGACTCTGGGGCCGATGAGTTTTTGGACGCTACCCTGGCGTCCGAGCTGGGCATCCCCACTCAGCCCCTCTCCATTCCCATGGACTTTAGAGAGCTGGACGGTCTGTGTTGTGTAATGAGGAGCAACCAGACGCTTCACTTGACACATTTTATGAAACTACTTATTACAGTTACTAATAAGCATGCACCCATTAAGAAAATTACTGTAAAAACTGTTAAAAACTGTTGAAATTGACAAGTTGAAACAGCCTATAGATAATTAGCAGGCAGTGCGTGTTACAGTGCCTTGCGAAAGTATTCGGCCCCCTTGAACTTTGCGACCTTTTGCCACATTTCAGGCTTCAAACATAAAGATATAAAACTGTATTTTTTTGTGAAGAATCAACAACAAGTGGGACATAATCATGAAGTGGAACGACATTTATTGGATATTTCAAACTTTTTTAACAAATCAAAAACTGAAAAATTGGGGGTGCAAAATTATTCAGCCCCCTTAAGTTAATACTTTGTAGCGTCACCTTTTGCTGCGATTACAGCTGTAAGTCGCTTGGGGTATGTCTCTATCAGTTTTGCACATCGAGAGACTGACATTTTTTCCCATTCCTCCTTGCAAAACAGCTCGAGCTCAGTGAGGTTGGATGGAGAGCATTTGTGAACAGCAGTTTTCAGTTCTTTCCACAGATTCTCGATTGGATTCAGGTCTGGACTTTGACTTGGCCATTCTAACACCTGGATATGTTTATTTTTGAACCATTCCATTGTAGATTTTGCTTTATGTTTTGGATCATTGTCTTGTTGGAAGACAAATCTCCGTCCCAGTCTCAGGTCTTTTGCAGACTCCATCAGGTTTTCTTCCAGAATGGTCCTGTATTTGGCTCCATCCATCTTCCCATCAATTTTAACCATCTTCCCTGTCCCTGCTGAAGAAAAGCAGGCCCAAACCATGATGCTGCCACCACCATGTTTGACAGTGGGCATGGTGTGTTCAGGGTGATGAGTTGTGTTGCTTTTACGCCAAACATAACGTCTTGCATTGTTGCCAAAAAGTTCAATTTTGGTTTAATCTGACCAGAGCACCCACAAGTTGTGGCAAACTTTAAACGACACTTTTTATGGATATCTTTAAGAAATGGCTTTCTTCTTGCCACTCTTCCATAAAGGCCAGATTTGTGCAACATACATACATATATAGATTGTTGTCCTATGGACAGAGTCTCCCACCTCAGCTGTAGATCTCTGCAGTTCATCCAGAATGATCATGGGCCTCTTGGCTGCATCTCTGATCAGTCTTCTCCTTGTATGAGCTGAAAGTTTAGAGGGACGGCCAGGTCTTGGTAGATTTGCAGTGGTCTGATACTGCTTCCATTTCAATATTATCGCTTGCACAGTGCTCCTTGGGATGTTTAAAACTTGGGAAATCTTTTTGTATCCAAATCCGGCTTTAAACTTCTTCACAACAGTATCTCGGACCTGCCTGGTGTGTTCCTTGTTCTTCATGATGCTCTCTGCGCTTTTAACGGACCTCTGAGACTATCACAGTGCAGGTGCATTTATACGGAGACTTGATTACACACAGGTGGATTGTATTTATCATCATTAGTCATTTAGGTCAACATTGGATCATTCAGAGATCCTCACTGAACTTCTGGAGAGAGTTTGCTGCACTGAAAGTAAAGGGGCTGAATAATTTTGCACGCCCAATTTTTCAGTTTTTGATTTGTTAAAAAAGTTTGAAATATCCAATAAATGTCGTTCCACTTCATGATTGTGTCCCACTTGTTGTTGATTCTTCACAAAAAAATACAGTTTTATATCTTTATGTTTGAAGCCTGAAATATGGCAAAAGGTCGCAAAGTTCAAGGGGGCCGAATACTTTCGCAAGGCACTGTAACTGTCCTCTTGCGTAATAATCACATTTTGGAACAGTGAGTGCATTCTGATATCACGTGCACAAAACTCTCACTGGGGCGACCGTTAGGTAGAACTCACGTATGAAAAGGTTACCAAACAATTTCAGTGGCACATTATATTGTACCAAATATAGTACAATGACGTGAAGGGGTTAATGTGCCTGCTAGCAAGCATTACTGACAAACACAAAGATAGAACTTAGCTTGTGATTTGGGGCACTGAAACAGCGTGTAGCTTGTCCTTTATATACGATAGTTTGACAGCTTGCTGATTATTTGTAGACATGTTCTCAGAAATCAGTCCCTCCTTAACAGCATGTTTCTAAGCAATGTTGAATCAGGTAAGTCCAGCAGCTGCCTCGATTCTGTCTGCACTGATTAGTTTTCATGCAAATGTTTTAACTTCAGAATTACTGCACAAAACACCTTAGCTAGATGTACAATTGCACAACTAAGACCTCCCAGGCAAACACATCAAAATTAAGTACAGATTTCTTAATATATAATATATCTTCGATAATGCCACTCCTCCAGACTGGGGTAAAGATGGGCCTGTAACAGATTCTTAGGGCTGTACATTTTTACAGCAATTATTTGGCTGGGTGTTTACATACAGACACCAATTGCATATCATCCAGGAAGTACTAAGCAGAAAGTTTGGAGTGGTGATGCAGCACTTCAATTTTTTATACTTTTTAAAAAAACACTTAGTTATACATTTGATATTTAAAAGACACTGTCATGATGTTGCCCTGTTGTATGAGGTTTATGACCCCCATAAATACCTTCTCTCCACCCTACAGAATGGACTCCTGGAAAGCCCTTCATTAACATAGAGAGTATGGTAACATCAAAAGATTGGGGAAAGGTACAATATTTCTGTAGTCCAACCAGTTGAAAGTGTGCGTTGGTACTAAGAGAATATAATGTCAGATCAGTTGGTGTCTGAGACATTATATTTGACTTGGAGAACATAACTACACTTTCCAAGATACATTTTATCAGATTCACATGGGATTGTTGTGCATTGAAATATGAAACTATGTGAAAAGATTACATTTAATTTTAGCTTCTAAATGAGAGAATTGTTTTCATAAGTAAACTATGGTCACTCAGTGGCCACGCCCAAGTTAACAGTCATTGGTTGAGAACTAGGAAACACGCCCTTCTCTCCACCAATACAGAAGCCCGTTGACGGAAGTCAACCTTAGTTCCCGTCGACATGAGGACTGGTATCCATATGTTTAACAGGGCTAATTTCAACTTGGAGGTGACGATCACCACACTGGAGGGATGAATTTCTACTAGACCAGCCAGAATTCAGCATGAGCTGGTTATGGCAAAATGGTATGAACTTTGAACTCTTATTCACTAAGGAAGAAGTGATACATTCTAGAAGTTGAGTTATCAGCTGCAAACGTATGTGGCCTAGGAAAGGACATACATTGTACCCTTTCGTTATTTGGAGATTGTATCTGCCCTACAACAATACGACCATACAGATTCTACAAAGGACAATGGCAATCTCTGCTGGGCAAACCGGTCTTCCATCTTTGACCCATCTATCGAAGCGCAGCTCAGTTTAAATGTATATCTTGCATTTTCCTTTTCCAAATGGGCGGTTATTAGAATGCATAAGATTCTGTATTTACGGCAGCATAGCTTTTCAAGGTCCGATAGAGACTCAATCCCCTTTGTCCCTCAGTCTTCCTGCTCTTTGATTCAAACCCAACCTCCTTTCTTTCTTTGTGTAACTAGCCATCATAACGGTTTCGTCCGCTAGGGACTTTTATGATATGATTAGTAATCAATGTATGATCCATCCTGTGTATATGTAATTCTGTAGATATTTCGTAATTAAATAAGCCAATTTCTGTATTGCTGATTCAACTTGTTAGCCAGGGTTCATTAACCTCTTAGAACTACCCCTCTTAGAACTACCCCTTCAGCAACCGCTGAATAGCATTGCGCAACAGTCAAAAAATATTACTAGAAAATATTCATATTCATGAAATCACAAGTGAAATATTTTGAAACACAGCTTAGCCTTTTGTTAATCACCCTGTCGTCTCAGATTTTGAAATTATGCTTTACAGCGAAAGCAATACAAGCGTTTGTGTAAGTTTATCGATAGCCTAGCATAGCATTATTTCCACTTAGCATCAGGAAGCTTGGTCACGAAAATCAGAAAAGCAATCAAATTAACCGTTTACCTTTGATCATCTTCGGATGTTTTCACTCACGAGACTCCCAGTTAGACAGAAAATGTTCCTTTTGTGTTGTGAATTCCGTCTCATTCCATTTTCGACGACACATTCCAGGTAAATAACCCACACAAAACGTGACTTTTCCAGTCATGTTTGGTTTCATTGCAATCAACTGGTTTGTTTGTAACACAACCAGACCTGATGGGCCCTTTCGCGGGACGTATTGACTGAAAGAAACCGATTTGAAGACAACAAGTAATGACATCACTGTGCACCAATGATATGATCACTGTTTCGTTGATTGACTGTATTTTAACCCAATGACCACTGATCGTCTTGAAATCTAGCTGGGTAGATAGCCAATGAGATGAGGTAAACGGCAATATGCAATGGTTGTGTGTTGGAAGACCAACCCATGTTGTAAACTCCGGCATAAAGAGTGTCATTCGCTATTTAAGTTTTATTCCGGAAGGAGCTACGCATTTTACGCAAAGCATTGTTTTGGTAAACGCGCAGATTCAGCTGTTTATATATCAATCAGTATGGCGACTAAGTCAGGGAAAGCTAAATCTACGTCTAGATATACAGATGTACACAGAATTTTAGAAGACATTGATCGGAAAAGTGAGATAGAGATTGTTGTAGGACGATTAATTTAGCGATTCCCAAGTGGAGGAATATTTTTTGAAAGGAGAGGACACCGTTGTAGCAGCTGTGTATAATCTGTAACGGTGCCTGCAGAAGAGGAACAATGTCACCGTTTTGGACTGGTAAGTTCTTCTCATGCTAATGCCCTTGTTTGAAATGAATAATATAAAATATTATTTGTGATTTATTTACATTTTAGAAGCAATATATAAAAATGTAATGTAATGAAATGTGATGAAATTATGTAATGAAATGTAATGAAAAGTGATGAAATGTGTCTGCCGCCCCACCCCAACCCAAATGAAATAGCCTATTTGAGGCTGTTGAGGGGAGGGCAGGCCCACAACAATGGCCAAAGTGAAATGGAGACAGTAGATACAGCTGGTCTGTTGTAATATATTAAAGACAGTAGATCTAGCTGGTCTGTCATATTATAATAGAGACAGTAGATCTAGCTGAAATGTTATAATATAAAAGAGACAGTAGATCTAGCAGGTCTATAATAATATATTCAACCTTATGTTTCCTGTACTCTATATATACAGTGCCTTGCGAAAGTATTCGGCCCCCTTGAACTTTTGTAATTCTTCTTCTTTTGTTGTTTTTTTCAAGTGTACTGTGATCCGAAACTTCAGAAGACCCCTCCTGTCTCAGCCTCCAGTATTTATGCTGCAGTAGTTTATGTGTCGGGGGGCTAGGGTCAGTTTGTTATATCTGGAGTACTTCTCCTGTCCTATTCGGGGTGTCCTGTGTGAATTTAAGTGTGCTCTCTCTAATTATCTCTTTCTCTCTTTCTTTCTCTCTCTCGGAGGACCTGAGCCCTAGGACCATGCCTCAGGACTACCTGACATGATGACTCCTTGCTGTCCCCAGTCCACCTGTCCGTGCTGCTGCTCCAGTTTCAACTGTTCTGCCTTATTATTATTTGACCATGCTGGTCATTTATGAACATTTGAACATCTTGGCCATGTTCTGTTATAATCTCCACCCGGCACAGCCAGAAGAGGACTGGCCACCCCACATAGCCTGGTTCCTCTCTAGGTTTCTTCCAGCATTGCTTGCTGTTTGGGGTTTTAGGCTGGGTTTCTGTACAGCACTTTGAGATATTAGCTGATGTACGAAGGGCTATATGAATAAATTTGATTTGATAGAGGACTGAGGGTCTTAGAATACCATTTTGGCATTTTGTATATAGTTATTTGTTTCAAAATGTATACCGTCACCAATTTGGCCACTTGGGTACATTTGGGCTACTTGTGTGGGACACCTGGGTGACTTCATGATAAATGTCATGTAGCACACTCATTTATCATTCTGAAACTTTGCACACGTACTGTTGCCCTCTTATATTTTTCACTGAAATTGTCCCCATCATCATATCTGAATGTTTGTTTTATCTTGTTCATTTTAAAGATGATGATACAACAATAAAAATAAAAAACGTATTGTTTTTTTCATTGTATTATCTAAACCAGATATATTGTGTTATTCTCCTACATTCAATTCACATTTACACAAACTTCAGAGTGTTTTCTTTCAAATGGTACAAATAATATGCATATCCTTGCTTCTGGGTCAGAGCTACAGGCAGTTCGATTTGGGTATGTCTTCAGGCGGAAATTGAAAAAAGTAGGGGGGTAGCTCTAACGGGATCGGTGTCCCTAAACCGGGACAGTTGTTTCTCAATATGAGACAATGTGAATAAAATTACATTATAAATAACAGCCATCTCTCCAGGACATAGACATATCTTATATGGGCAGAAATCTTAAATTATTGTTAATCTAACTGCTGTGTCCAATTTACAGTAGCTATTACAGTGAAAAAAATACCATGATATTGTTTGAGGATAGTTCACAACAACAAAGCACTTCTATCACGGCAACTGGTTTGATACATTCGCCTCTGAATGTATTTGCATTCAGTAATCTTACTCTGATTTGCGATCCTGAGTGTCCCAGAGTTAAAGCGTTGTGTAGTTTTATTTGCCAATTTCATTTTTTATATTCAAATGTATGAACTGAGTTCTATAGTTTTACCCCACTGCTATTTCTGGCTCCACACCCACCCCGCCCAGCCATCTAGATCTGTGAAGGTTAGCATCTCTTCTGTAGGGAGGCTAATGATCCATCATCTATAACAAGTGTGTAAACTTCAATTTTTTACCATCATAGCATTTTTTTAATGTTCTCTATAGTTATGTACTTGAAAATGTATAAATTGACCAATTCGGCACTTTGGGAAAACTCCTGGCAGACTTGATACAAAATATTGGGTAGTGACGTATTTCTTCACTGGATCAGTTTGAAACGTTGCACACTGATGCCATCTTGTGGACAACATCTAAATTACACCAATAATCCTACATCACTGTATGGCCTTTCATTTGCATTTCAAAGTTGATGGAACCCCCCCCCCCCCATATTTTGGTTTGTATTATCTTTTACCAAATCTAATGTGTTATATTCTCCTACATTAATTTTCACATTTCCACAAACTTCAGTTTCCTTTCAAATGGTATCAAGAATATGCATATCCTTGCTTCAACTCCTGAGCTACAGGCTGTTAGATTTGGGTATGTCATTATTGAAAAAAATGGTCAGATCCTTTTAAGCACAGTGATAACACCAAAAATATCTGACATTGTATTCCCATTTGTACTTTGCTTTTAAATGGTTGAAAGTGCAGTTATAGACACTTGGGTGACAACTAAACCAAAAATCAGACACTGTTTTTCCATAGAAATGTGGTTGTGTTTTAGATGCTTGAAAGCATAGTGATAACACATTGGAAATGTAACTAACCTTTGGCTGTCTTTTTGAGTGGGTTGTAATCTCACTGATCAACGTCTTAACCAAATATTACCCAATTGTCCACATTGAAATGACATGGTCTGCCCAGTGGGTGTTGTATGTGTTTATTGAGTTAAAATGAAAATATTGTAAATGGGTATGATCGTGTAAATGCATAAAATAGGCATTGGTCTCAATGGGATTTCCCTGTTTAAATAAAAGGTAAATAAAAAAAGATGTATAGTGTCACGAATCTCGCCGAAAATGGTGCCTCTTCCTGTTCGGGCGACGCTCGGCGGTCGTCGCCGCCGGCCTATTAGCTGCCATCGATTCCCTTTCTGTTTGTTTCTGTTTATTGGGTTTAATTGGGTACACCTGTTTTGAGTTAGTGTTTGTTTGTAGGCTGTTTAAGGGCACTAGGCCCGCTGGGTATTTGTGCGGGCTTGTTCTCTGTTATTTGGTTTTGTGGTATTAGTGTGATCTATATTTTTCCTGACAGTTTTAGTCTTTTGTATTTTGGACGGGTTGTTTCATGCGCCCTTGTGTTTTGCATGTCCGTGTCTCCACTGTCTTAAGAAGAGAAGTTTGGCGGGTCATACATCAGAGGACAAATTACACAAATAAAGAAATAGAGCTAGAGAACATTCTCAGCCATATGGCAGTAGGACTGAGGCTATATGAAGAATGCAGTGTATGTCTGTGAGAGTGGAAAAGGTAAGGATTTCACCACAGATGAAAGTGGAAACAGATAGGTCACATGGGGTAAAAACTTTAAGCATCCGGTTGGAACCTCCACTCACCAACAAAAATATGGTGATGAGTGGAAGTCCAGTGGCGAGCAGTGGGAGAAGATGGAGCTTTGATGAAACTTGGTCAACATAATTGTCTCATCGATGAAACATTAGATCTATAATTTTCTGTTCCCAAAACTAAAATTTGTTTACGAACAGAGTGCACTACGTTTTGTAGACTTCACAGAGTTGGCATTCCCTAACGGAAATATGCAAATACATGCTCAAACGCTTTCAGTATCTTTTGATTTGACAACTTGATGTTAGATGGTTCCTCACCCTGAATGTAGCCTATGAGCCAGGAAAACGGTAGTTTTAGCCATGTTTTGAGGCCATACAGTGTTTTAAAGCTTATATTTAGGATTCTGATGGAGTTTGACAGTTGAACTAAGCTCATAAGGCATTCAATAAGTTATATTCTTCAAGACTCAATACATAGCCTATATATAATTTAATCTATAAATCCAGAAATGGATATAGCAACTTCAGACTGCCACTCCACATGGCCATAACATTTTGACAATTTGGCCATAACATTTGGACAATTGCTCACATGCCTCTATCGCTCCTATAGATTTTTAGCTTGCGGTGGCTAATGTTGGCTGAAGTTTGTATTGGATGTTTAGAGAAAACCAAACGCAGGATTACAGTTTCTCTTGGCCCATAGACTACTTTATGTGTGAGGAAGTTGTAAAATCCTGAACTTCCCCTTTAGCGGAGGAGAAATAAAAAAGGGAGTGAGTAGCACAAAGGCATCGGTGTTTGACCATATGCCAGAGATAGACTGGGTGGATATCGAAAAACAGTAGTAGTACCTGCTAAGTTCAAGCATCCACCTCAAGCTCTAAATCAAGATTGAGAGAATAATACTAGATTAAACTCAATAGATAACTCCCCCCATCCCTCCTATATTTACTGAAGGCTTTTTTCCCTCTCTCTCCACCTTATATACCTCATGTTCAACATTACATTCAAGGATGGATAGGGAATTATGGGGTGAGGGTGAGCTTGATGTCACATTAAACAAGACAGATAACACTCTTACCTAAATCCCATCAGTAGAGCAGTTTTATACGAGACAGATTAGAAGGATCTAATAATTGGATTTAATGCTTTTAAGTGGAGGTAAATGGATGCTGCCACTGTTTGGGCGATTAAAGATTCCCTGTGTGACTTTCGAACATGTAACTGTGGCAGTTTGTCCGTGGTGGATGAAGAGAAATATATAAACAGTTCGTTTTAGAATGTCAAACACATCAGCTGGTAGCAACTATCAATGTTATCAAACAGAACAGAACAGACATAATGTACGATGTTGAAAGCATGTATAGTCAAATCAAGCAAGCATAGTCATGAAATCAATTAGGGTCAATTCCTAACTCCAGAATCACTTTGCCAATAATCAGTCACTGATGTCAATGGGAGACTCCAGTTCACACATGGGTAGGGCTCCATGTATGCAGTACATATCATCAAAATTGCCAACTAAACCTTTGAGTTTCATGCAATCACACTGGAATAAGTTGTAATGATTTTCCTTTGCTACAGTACCATCCTGAGCATATGCAGAATCAGCCTCATCCCATTTGGCATTTATTCCGACTTCTCCTTAACACCTTACTTGTTATCCACTGCCTGTGTGACAGAAAAACTATTAGAAAAGTAAACTATCTGGTGTGTAGTAGGTGCAAGCGAATATCCCTTTATTTGAAGTACAAATATATCAGTAATAGCTTTGAGGATTAGTGCTGGGGATAATCATGTAATTGGTATAATGATAATTTGCAGCCCCAGTAAATGGTAAACCCAGTGACCCAATGAAGATTAGAAGTTTCACTGTGTAGTTTCATTTGCAAACGCAGCTCACCATAAGACATATTGCACAGAGTGTGTGATATCTCTCAGAGAATAGGAAAAAAAATGTAATCATCTTGGATTGATGTCGTACACTGGTTTCAAAAGGGTTCTTCGGCTGTCCTCATAGAGGAACCCTTTTTGGTTCAAGACCCAAAAGGTTTATATCTGGAACCAAAGGGGTTCTTGAAAGGGTTCTCCTATGGGGACAGCCGAATAATCTTTTAAGGTTCTAGATAGATACCACCTTTTTATCTAAGAGCACAAAGGTCTGGGAATAACAATTACGGGCTTTTGTCCGCTATGTTGACTATTAAAAAGTATTCATAGAGCCATCATAATAGTTCCAATACATCTGTTTAATTCGCAATTATGGTCGTTCATGTGAAAGAATTTCAAAAGTATTCTACAAACCTATCCATCCCCAGCCACTTCAACAGTGGCGTGTATAAGTAGAACTCAATGTGTCATGGTGGCTTCGCTGCTCTTATTTGGATCTTTTCTCTATGCTGGTGAGTTATTATATATTTCATTTGTTTTTGCATCTGTCTTTGCCAGCCGGCCCATTGTCTCTGGCGGCAGGTTGTGTTAGCGAGGGCTCTCCTCATTAGTAACCTTAGCGAAGAGGAGAGGCCTGGCTTTATGGGCTCTAATTACCTCGTCTCTTCCCCTCAGACTCCACATTGACACCTTTGAGCTCCCCTTTAGTCTTTTAACACAATCAGATCTTCCAGTCTTGGATGACTTCCCTTGGATAAGGAGTCAGCCAATCTGCCTAAATTAATCCACCGGTTCAAGGTTGCAAGAGGTCCCTGATGACAGAACTAGAAAGCATTACTCGGATTTAGCTGACTTTCTAAATAAAATAACAAATTGTTTGCTGAACTGTAGAGGAAAAACAAAGAGACGATATCTTCATGATAATTGTCAAATGTCTTGAGATAATAAGTATTCAACTCCTTTGTTATGGCAAGCCTAAATAAGCTTCGGAGTTAGAATGTGCTTAACAAGTCATATAATAAGTTTCATGGACTCACTCTGTGTGCAATAATAGTGTTTAACATGATTTTTTAACCTCATCTCTGTACCCCGCACATACAATTGTCTGTAAGGTCTCTCAGTCGAGCAGTGAATTTCAAACACAAAGACCAGGGAGTTTTTCCAATGACTTGCAAAGAAGTCATAAAAAAAGCTAACATTGAATATCCCTTTGTGCATGTTGAAGTTATTAATTACACTTAAAAAAAACAATTTTTCTCTTTACCCCTTTTTTCTCCCCAATTGGTAGTTAGTCTTGTCCCATTGCTTCAACTCCCGTGGGGACTAGGGGTATACGAAAGTTGGGAGCCATGGGTCCCCCCATGCTGTGCTGCCTCATGGGTATCCCGGTCATGGTCACTGTGACACAGGATCGAACCCGGATCTGTGGTGACGCCTCTAGCACTGATCAGTGCCTTAGACCGCTGCACCACTTGGGAGGCCATTAATTAAATGTTTGATGATGTATCAATACACCCAGTCACTGGCTGTTTAATGGCTGTGATAAGGGAAAACAACATAGTTACTCCACAATACTAACCTAAATGACAGAGTGAAAAAAGGAAGCCTGTACAGAATAAAATATATTTCAAAACATGCATCCTGTTTGCAATAAGGCACTAAAGTAAAACTGCTAAAAAAATGACAAAGAATGTACTTTTTCTCCTATATAAAAACTGTTATCTTTGAGGGAAATCCAACACGTCACTGAGTACCACTATTCATATTTTCAAGCATGGTGGTGGTTGCATCATGTTATGGGTATTGTCACGTCCTGACCTTAGTTCCTTTTTTATGTTTCTATTTTAGTTTGGTCAGTGAGTTGGGGTGGGCATTCTATGTTTTTGTTCTATGTGTTATAGTTCTATGTGTTTGGCCTGATATGGTTCCCAATCAGAGTCAGCTGTAAATCGTTGTCTCTGATTGAAAACCATATTTAGGCAGCCTGTTTTCCCACTATGGTTTGTGGGTAGTTGTTTTCTGTGTTTTCACCATACAGAACTGTTTCGATTTTCATTTCTTTCCCTCACTTTATTATTTTGTATTTTTTGTGTTCAGTTGTAATAAATTTAACATGGACACGTACCATGCTGCATTTTGGTCCGATCGTGACTACTCTTCCTCAGATGAAGAGGAGAATCGTTACAGGTATGCTTGTCATCAGCATGGACTTCAGGATAAAAATGAATAAATGTAAGCAAATTAAAAATCCTAAATGAAACCCGGTTCTGTCTGCTTTCCAACAGACACTGGGAGACAAAATCACCTTTCAGTAGGACAATAATCTAAATCACAAGGTAAAATATACACTGGTGTTGCTTACTAAGTTGATGCTGAATGTTCCTGATAGGCCTAGTTACAGTTTTGACTTAAATCTGCTTGAACATCAAGACCAAGTCATGAAAATGGCTGTCTAGCAATGATCAACAACCAACTTGACAGAGCTTGAATGATTTTTAAAAGAATAATGTGCAAATATTAACATTCCAGGTCTGCAAGCTCTTAGAGACTTACCCAGAAAGATGAATTGCTTTAATCACTGCCAAAGGTGATTCTAACATGTATTGACTCAGGGGTGTGAATACTTATGTAAATTATATATCTGGAGGCTTCCGGTATGGCGCAAAGCTGGTCAGGCGCATCTATTTCAGCTCCACTACAAATTTGAAATAAATCCTGAAATAAGTTCACCCTTAAGCTTAATGTACCAGGAAAGGCAGTAATAGTTTATTAGCTTCCAAAACACACAATTCCGACAAAGAAAAGTCACACCAAAAAGCCCAACATAACGAGAGAAAGCTTAGAGTCTGAAGACGAAGGCGCCGCGCTAGCTGCATGTGCTAGTGGTGGAAGCAGGACTTAGGCAACAAACACTTGCAGTGCCGTTAGCTCCAAAGATATCCTCAAGGCCATCAAAGATATGAATGCAGAATTGTCTATCAAATTCTTAAATATACTGCCTGTGGTGGACAACGTTAAAAAGGAAGTCAAAGCATGTGCTGGGCAAATCACTCAGGCTGAGGTACACATCTCTGGAACCGAAGACAACATTATAGCCCTGCAGGAAACAACCACAAGCAGCAGAAACGCTTCGACAGTGTCAAGCAGCGGATATGGGCTAAGGCTATCCGGTATGGAATCATCTTTCCAGCGAGCCTGAGGGCCTCCCACGGCGATCATTCCTACATTTATGAAACACCAGCCGAGACGGAGCAGTTTCTTGAGAAGCTAGGCAGAGGTTTGGAAGCGGAGCAACGCTGGAGAAGAGGCAATAGTAACATAAAGTTAAACTTTGACCTATTTTTTTGACATTTTTCGACTGTTGCTTTCATTTTTGTCTAAACAGGTATTTAAAGTTTGAGCCAGTTCACTGTGTTATAATTTATCTAGTAACATAGTGGTGCTGTCTATTGAACTATAACAACATGGCCAGTTTACAAGTAAGCCTTATTATAATTTGATGTACCATGAAACTTTGCTTTTATGCATCGGAACGTCCTGGTGTTCTATTTTGGCCTATATGAGGCTAGATCACAGTGGTCTTATATGCTGCCTGACTCCTGGTATTTTGTTTGTTTCTTTGTTAAATGGTGAACACAATATAATGTAATGACAAGTGGCGGGTAAAAGGTATACAGAGGGGGGAAAAAACGCAGAGATGTGTGTGGATCTGTTGAGTACCTTATACGTGAGTGTCACAGAGGGGGAGGGGGAGGTCTGTTAGAGACTTTGGGGTAAGAGGGTTAATCACACGTTTGTGGTTGATTGTTAGGCATGTGTTTATGTACAATGACGTGCTTTAAAGCATCCTTTGTGTTTTTGTTTATGGTGGTAACAGAGGTCTATTGGTATATTAGGCTGATCCAATGTGCTCTTATGGGGCAATGTTCTAGTGTCCCTGGTAAATTTGATGACTGATAGTGTTAAGGTTCAATTTACATCATGGAACTGTAGGGGATTAAATCAAATCGGCAAAATAAAACACGTAATAAGTAGATTAAAACAACTTCAGGCTAAGGTTATATTTTTACAAGAATCACATCTCTTATCTGGCAACATTCCTAAGATATGCAAGAGGATTTATTATTCTTATCCATATTCTTATCCATAAATCCATTCCATATCATATATTGCAAACAATATGTGGTCCCGCTGGCAGATATTATTATTATACAGGGTACCTTGCTGTCCGAGCAGTTGAATTTAATTAATGTGTATGGTCCCAACGAAGATGACTATAAATTCTTTCATGATTTGTTTTTAACTTTTCCACACTTGTCTGATTTCTTTTAATTGTCCCATGATGTCAAGCAAATAGGCACTGAGTTTGAAGGTAGGCCTTGAAATACATCCACATGTACTCCAATTGACTCAAATGACTCAGTCAGCCTATCAGAAGCTTCTAAAGCCATGACATCATTTTCTGGAATGTTCCATGCTGTTTAAAGGCACAGTCAACTTAGTGTATGTAAACTTCTGACCCACTGGAATTGTGATACAGTGAAATAATCTGTCTGTCAACAATTGTTGGAAAAATTACTTGTCATGCACAAAGTAGATGTCCTAACCTACTTGCCAAAACTATAGTTTGTTCACAAGAAATTTGTGGAGTGGTTGAAAAACGAGTTTTAATGACTCCAACCTAAGTGTATGTAAACTTCCGACTTCAAATTTATATCTTTAATTGGCCAGATTAACATTCTGAAAAGGAATGTCCTCCCAAAACTGTTGAATCTATTTCAGGACATTCCCTTGCCTCCGCCGCTATACCTCTTTACAAGGCTTAAAAGACGTCCACTTTATTTAATTGGAATAACAGATGTCCCAGATTTCACTTGTCCTTATTGTACCTACCGTATGACATAGGGGGGCTCCATTAACCTATTATCCAGTGGTACTACTGGGCAGCTCAGCTTTGCACTGCTATGTACTATTTTACCTCTGAGTCTCTCCCTTCGTGGATGGAGATTGAAATGTCTTAAATTGTACTCAAATTACCCCTTAATCTCTACATTTACTCAGCTGAAATCAAGACACTAAAAAATATGTGTAATACGATCAACGTTTGGTATGAGGTGCGGAAGTTCCTTGGTGAAAATGAACCCCATCTGTCCACTTTAGAAAATACGATCTCAACCCATTGTAAGGGTAGAATTTCAGCTCTATACAATATGCTAGGGTCTGGCCCAACCGAATCCTCTGCGCACAAACTGAACTCTTGGAAGGAAAATATTTGGGAGGACATAGTCTTGGATGAATGGAGTAGTATATGTACTAAGGCTCAGACACAGACTGTGAATATTCGGCTAAAACAATTGCAATACATATGCGAACATATGTAACCCCTGCTAAGTTAAATAAGTTGAATAGTACAATTCCAGATATGCTACAAGTGTAATCACTCTAAAGGGACTCTGTTTCATTGTCTGTGGGTCTGTGAGAAAATTCTAGATTTTTGGGAGGAGGTATCACATATGATATTCCAAATAGTATCAGTAAAAGTGTCTCTCCATCCCAAAGTGTTTATCCTGGGGTTGTACCCAATCAATCCTCATCTAAAGAACCAAATAAAAACACCTTGTGCTTGTTGCAAGCAAAACGCTTGATAGCTCTTGCCTGGACAAGTGTGAATAGGCTTTGTGTTGCCCAATGGCTTAGGGAAATGTATTGCCTAACAATGGAAAATATAACATATACGGTTAAGGGTTAACAAGACACTTTTGAAGAGGTTTGGGGACCATTTTTGGATTTTGTTGAGCAGAGCGATGTGGGTGAAATATTGGCTAATGAAGGGAACTCTGGGTAGTGTACTATGCTTTGTGTGCATGTGGGGTGGTGGTGAGAGATATCCGATTGGCTTGTGGCACTGTGTTTCATCTGAAATTTGTCCCAATTATGTTCTATCCTATTGGATCAGACCACTGTAAAATTTAATTTAGGTGGTTTTACGCTTATGTAACACTTTTGTTTATTAGTTTTATCATTTATATATTTAAAGTTTTTGTTGCTGTAAACTTTGATGTGCTTTTTGCTGTTATTTTCTTTATGTTATATTTCTGCTTATATATGTCTTGTTAAAGAAAACGATAAACATATTGTTAAAAATAATTTTTGGTTGATATATCTGTATTTCATTTTCAATAAATTTGCTAACATTTCTAAAAACATGTTTTGACTGTGTCATTATGGGTATATTGTATTATATTGTATTATTATGGGGGTATTGCATGTAGATTTTATCGATTTGAATTCAGGTTGTAACATAACAAAATGCAGGGGCTATGAATACTTTCTGAAGGCACTGTAAGTGAATCCCTATGAAATTGTGATTTGTCCAAATAATCAGTGGCACAAAACCAGAACAACTATTCATCATTATTCGTTGCGTTGTGTCTCACAGTCCTAGGACATTTTTATATCTGTCAATGAAATATTAATGATGGTTTAACTTTCCCTGAGTTTATCATACCAATGAGGAGGTTTACCAATCTGAATGAGAAACAAATCATGCTGGAGTGACTGCATGCAGTCTTTAAAAAAAACATGTTTTTTCTTTCAACTTATCCTCTGTGGCTTTCTCTGTAGTAGAATCCTGACTGTCACTGTGGGGATGATGTTATCGATACACTTATGATGAAGCCAGTGACTGATGTGGTGTTCTCCTCAACAAGGGACTACTATAGCATCGAATAGTCCCCGCGATATGCAACTTTTCGGGGAAGTCAGGAACCAATACACGCATTCAGTCAGGAAAACAAAGGCTAGTTTTTTCAAGCAGAAATTCGCATCCTGTAGATCTAACTCCAAAATGTTTTGGGACACTGTAAAGTCCATGGAGAACAAGAGCACCTCCTCCCAGCTGCCAACTGCACTGAGGCTAGGTAACACGGTCACCACTGATAAATCCATGATCATCGAAAATTTCAATAAGCATTTCTCAACGGCTGGCCATGCCTTCCTCCTGGCTACTCCAACCCCGGCCAACAGCATCCCCCCCCCTGTTTGTTCGTCCGAGATCCCTAAAGATTGGAAAGCTGCCGTGGCCGTCCCCCTCTTCAAATGGGGTGACACCCTAGACCCAAACTGTTACAGACCTATATCCATCCTGCCATGCCTATCTAAAGTCTTTGAAAGCCAAGTTAATAAACAGATCACCGACCATTTCGAATCCCACCGTACCTTCTCCACTGTGCAATCCGGTTTCCAAGCCGGTCACCGGTGCACCTCAGCCACGCTCAAGGTGCTAAACGATATTATAACCACCATCGATAAAAGACAGTGCTGTGCAGCCGTCTTCATCGACCTGGCCAAGGCTTTCGACTCTGTCAATCACCGTGTTCTTATCGGCAGACTCAATAGCCTTGGTTTTTCTAATGACTGCCTCGCCTGGTTCACCAACTACTTTGCAGACAGAGTTCAGTGTGTCAAATCGGAGGGCCTCTTTTCTCTGTATATATCAATGATGTCGCTCTTGCTGTGGGCAATTCCCTGATCCACCTCCATGCAGACAACACCGTTCTGTATACTTCTGGCCCTTCAGTGGACACTGTGCTAACTACCCTCCAAACGAGCTTCAGTGCCATACAACACTCCTTCCGTGGCTTCCAACTGCTCTTAAACTTTAGTAAAACCAAATGCATGCTTTTCAACCGTGCCCACAACCGCCCGCACGACTAGCATCACCACTCTGGACGGTTCCGACCTAGAATATGTGGACAACTATAAATACCTAGGTGTCTGGTTTGACTGTAATATCGCCTTCCAGACTCATATTAAACATCTCCAATCCAAAATCAAATCTAGAATTGGCTTTCTATTTCGCAACAAAGACTCCTTCACTCACGCCGCCAAACGTACCCTGGTAAAACTGACTATCCTACCGATCCTCGACTTCGGCGATGTCATCTACAAAATAGCTTCAAATACTCTACTCGGCAAACTGGATGCAGTCTATCACAGTGCAATCCGTTTTGTTACCAAATCACCTTATACCACCCACCACTGCGACCTGTATGCTCTAGTCAGCTGGCCCTCGTTACATATTCGTCGCCAGACCCACTGACTCCAGGTAATCTATAAGTCTATGCTAGGTAAAGCTCTGCCTTATCTCAGTTCACTGATCATGATAACAACACCCACCCGTAGCACATGTTCCAGCAGGTATATCTCATTGATCATCCCCAAAGCCAACACCTAATTTGGCCGCCTTTCCTTACAGTTCTTTGCTGCCAGTGACTGGAACCAATTGCAAAAATCGCTGAAGTTGGAGACTTTTATTTCCCTCCCCAACTTTAAACATCAACTATCTGAGCAGCTAACCGATCGCTGTAGTTTGATTTCAGCTTTCTGCGATCACTGGTGGTGAAGAATTGCCAGTAGATTTCTTGAAAAAAATAATTAGATGGTACCCAAACGTGGGTCACGTTAAGACATCCAGCCAGTCGCAATTGACTGGATATTGATGTCTCATTCAATTGAACTAATAAGTTGAATTGCCAGATTTCTCTTTTCAGGTGGATCTTTTAAATAATATCCAAATTGATTTGGTTTTCTACAATGTGAATTTTGAGCAATACTCTTAGGTTAGTTAAAGTTTAATTCACAAATAGACTATACAGGTTTGATTTATCATTAAAATTGATCAATCAGTAAAATGTGCTTTTGCACAGGAAGTCCCGCCTCCATGTGGCTTTGGCCAAAGGGAGAGGTGAACCTAGTGGTGAATGTAACCTAACATTTAAACTACTGTTTACACCTTTTCTGATAATCCAGACAATCCTAATTGCTTGGATATCATCGGCTCATTCAATTTAATAAGTTAAATTGTCGAATATACCTTTAAGTTCTTCCAATTAAATGAGACATTTTAAACTTTGCAATAGTAACCTAGATGAACCAACTTCCCAGATTAAGTAAAGTTTAATTCCCAGATAGCCTATCCAGGTATGATTAATCATTATCATTGATTAATTAATTCAATTTGCTTTTGTAAATTCATTCACGTCCAACTCCCACACTACTGGTACAGCACTGATGGTTCATTAACATCTATAAATAGATTCAAATCATCTTTGCAGCTTCCAACATATTTCAAAACCAAACTTTGTAAAATGAGGAAAACAAATGTTCTAATAATGTGCAAGCTATCAGAGGGGGTAGTGAACCTCTACCAATATATGGATTGATTTCTGAACTCAGCAGCGATACCAACCCTAATTATGACATTAGCAGAAAACAGCAGACAACGCTCTCCAAAATCAACCATCGGGCGCAGGCCTCGTAAAAGGTTCTTTCCAGTCTAGCCCTGATGTCTTGCCATCTGAGATTGGCATCGGTCCAATACCCAGTGCACAGGTGAAGCACGAGCAGGTAACAGTAGACATAAAAAGGGACAGGAGGAGAGAACCGGGAAACCAATGACAAATGCAGAAAATTGTAAAATTCTGCTAGCTATGGAACTGCGTTTGAAAACTGAACAATTAAATGTAATTGCAAAAATGTATGACGATGAACAAGCACAAACCCTTCAACAAAATCGTCTTCTACAGGAACAACTCAATTTAGCCAAAACTAAATACGATGCTATCTACACCAAGCTAGACAAATCTGACAAGCTATATACAAAGAAGAATGCTCAACTTGATAACATGCATGCGGTTTTGTTGAACGTTACTGTAACGGATTAGCTCCTCTTCGTCTGAGGAGGAGTAAGGATCGGACCAAAACGCAGCGTGGTAAGTGTCCATATTGATTTATTCAAAACCACAACTGAACACTGGAACAAAATAATAAACGTGAAATATATAAAACCGAAACGGTACCGTGTGGCCCAAACACGGAAACAAACACCCACAAACCAAAAGTGAAACCCAGGCTACCTAAGTATGATTCTCAATCAGAGACAACTAACAACACCTGCCTCTGATTGAGAACCATACTAGGCTGAACACAAAAACCAACCTAGAAAAACAGACTGCCCACCCCAACTCACGCCCTGACCATACTAAAACAAAGAATAAAAAAACAGAACTATGGTCAGAACGTGACAGTTGCTCAAAGTAACACGGTTCTACTTAAAATACTGCAGACTATAGACAGTCAGTTAAGGAACACAATGACTAAGTTGGGATGACAAATCAGCAGAACTCATTGAAGTCGCTGACCAAATGAATGATGAGAGAACTCAAGTAATGAAGATAGAAATATTGATTTCTAAGTAAGCAGAGGAAATCTCATCACTGAATCTCTCGCTCTGTATTCAAGACCTCTATCTGCAAACCATAACAGATAAATTTGAGACCGAAAGGAGCAAGTGCGACACTCATGTGTACAAAATCGGTACTCTAAGTGCTAAAGTGCACTCCGCAATGAAGCAGAATACCACCCTTAGGTACCATCTGGAGGAAGTCCAGAATGGTCATGCTCTACAGCATGACTACCTATCCAAGCAACCGGAGCCCTGTACTCAAAGGGGAAAAGCTGATAGGTTTCAGACTTTGCCTCCCTCGTGTCTCTCAGTCTTCTCCTCTTAGCCATTCGGCACTGAGTAATATGGTGCCTCTTGGCCAACAAAGCCAAAGCTTGGCTTCTCCTCTTGGCCTTTCAGCCCCAATTTCCCCACAGGAGGAAGCCAACCCTCTCCGACTGCTTGGCGCGAATACATTGACAAACTCGTCAAGAATTTTTACGCCTTTGACCCCGTTCATGGTCAGCCAAACGATACTGAGACGTTCCTAAAGTAGAGGACACATTGGATGGCTACCCGAACGCTACAGGCCCTGACAGGGTTTACCTGTTGAAACAAACGTCGAATAGACACGTGATGAGATTAATTAGTCTTCAACAACACATGCTAAATGACTACGCTAAACTTGCCACAGCTTTGAAATTAGAATTCAATGGTTCTGCGACTCGCAAACATGATAGCTCACTGGCTAACACCGTCAAAGAAGCTTGGAACGAACAACTACACGCTTACCATCATAGGCTTCGTTTAGCTTACTTTGGCCTACTCACTCACTGAAACAGGAATGGAAGAGCTGAAGAACTCTCCAGCAGACAGACTAGATTCCAACAGAAAAGATCACAATGACACATGGGCGTAAATATATATTGATTGCAATTATTTCCAAATGAGTGAGTGTTCATTTGCAAAGGATTAGCATTTCAATTAATATAATTATCAACTGTGTGTAGTGCTCCCTTTTGTTTTTCCCGCTTCTTTCTCAGTACACACCCACTTCCCATTGCGCACCAAGCTGTCATATCGGCTTAGCACACTAGGGAATCTTCCCTATCCTTGTTGGTAACTACTGTTTGTTTGTTTGTTTATGCATTTGTGTGATTATTTAGTTAGTTAATAAATAAATGATTAAGCCAATTGGTGTATGGATGATTTACAGTAAAAGCTGGGTTCATGCAGATAGCCAACAATTTACAACATTTGGAATGAGATTGACGTGAGAGACTAACTGATCAGATATTAATATATTCGGAAAAGTATAACTTTGTAATTTGATGATTTTCCGTGGTGCCCCAACTTAATTAAATGTACATGATTAGGTTAATCACGTAATAATAATTACAGAGAATTGATTTGAGAAAATAACAGTCTTCGCTTTTAATGATGCCAAAGACTCGACAATTACTTACATTTGCTTCCACCGTAATGTTTAGTCAGCAATCTTTGCTGAAGAAAGTCCCCAGCAACGGATGGCTTGCGTCAAATTCGTGATTGGAACCACTCAATTTGATTGGTCATATAAAAACCTTGGGACCAAATGCAAAATGAGTGCTCTAACTCCTCCTTGCGGTGGTCTGGAGCAATGAAGCCATGATAATGGATACCCTCGGTGTAAGCTCGCAACATTTAAATGAGGAACCACAGTATTTTCTTTTTTACCTCTTGAGATGCGAAAACAAGTTTTTTTTAGTTAACACTTGACAAATTATGACATAGTTATGAACGTGTGATAACATACTATGATGCTGGGTGTCAAGTAAAATTGTATTTTTTTTTTATTAAGTTCAACATATTCTCGTCTTGACATGAATGTTAAAATTAGGTGACATAAAACACGTATTTTTCTCACCAAGTTACACTAACCAAAAGGGACTAATTTTGTGGAACGACCCATCTAGCTTTCATGCAGTGCTGGATAGGTCACCAATCAATGCGCCGTATGGAATGCTGTTCAGAAGATAAACCCACGAGGGGAGATTTAGGCGATTCCTTGCTACAGGGTAGTTTCTGGTGTATCCAGATTTAAGCCCGTGTTTTGAAGTAATACAGACATGAGAACTTCAGGGTGTGCAAAGATAAGTTCCTGAGGTAAGTGATTTTGCACATCAATATGGTATGAACATTTACTGTAAAGGACAAGTTGTTACCTCCATTATTCCCATTTCAGTTCTACAAAACCACTAAACCATTTTAAACATAAACGGATTTAATCGGAACCAAAACTTTACTTTACCTCCTAAGGACTGAAGTCTTGAAGCAGTCTATGCTCTTCCACCTTTTATGACCTCAGGAGGGATTTTAGGGAAAGTGTACATACCTCTCCCCAAATGAGTTGGTCAGTTCTGAGATACTGTAGTAATCCAGTAATCCTGTCCAGGGGTCTCAGCAGTGCTACCCACAGAATATAAGAGAGCTTTCACAGAGGTCTAATATCTCACTCCACAAACAGATCAACGGCTTGCACCACAAATGAAAGAGGGAGAAACCACCCCATAACTTACTGAAGTTACTGAACTTTAACTACATTAAAGGTGCAAAACCCATTGTGACTGTGAAGAATCAAGACTTACTGAACCACTCACAAACATCACCTTCAAATTCATGATTGTTATTTCACATGAACACTTTTCATGAGCTTTGTTTATGTTGTGACTTTTTATTATAGAGATGACTTCATGTATATTCATCCAGCAGCTTTATTTATTTAGAATTGTCCTCAATAGAGGTTATTTGTGTATTTGTGTGTTGTCACTTAGCTACTCCAGAACCATATTTCTCACAAAACATTATGAACCACTGCTCTTTCCATGCCATAGACCAGGGGTGGGCAATTCCAGTCACAGTTTTGCCCCAGCCCCAGCTAACACACCAGATTCCAATAATCAACTAATTATGATCTTCAGTTTAGAATGTAATGTGATTAATCAGCTGTGTTTGTTAGGGATGGAGAAAAAGTTTGACACCAATCAGGCCCTCGAGGACTGGAGTTGCCCACCCCTGCCATAGACTGACAAGATGAATCCAGGTGAAAGCTATGATCCCTTATTGATGTCACCTGTTACATCCATGTCAATCAGTGTCGATGAAAGGGAGGAGGCAGGTTAAAAAATGATTTAATTGAGACATTGTGTGTGTGTATGTGCCATTCAGAGGGTGAATGGGCAAGATAAAAGTTGGAAGTGCCTATAAACTGGGTATGGTAGAAGGTGCCAGACGCAATGGTTTGAGTGTGTCAAAAACTGCCACGCTGCTGGGTTTTTCATGCTCAACAGTTTCCCATGTGTATCAAGAATGGTCCACCACCTAAAGGATATCCAGACAACTTGACACAACTGTGGGAAGCATTGGAGTCAACATGGACCAGCATCCCTGTGGAATGCTTTCGGCACCTCGCAAAGTCCATGCCCTGATGAATTGAGGCTGTTCTGAAAGCAAAAGGGGGTGCAACTCAATATTAGGAAGGTGTTCCTAAAGTTTTGTACACCTTTCCACACCAGTTGAATTACCATGTACAATGTCCCTTTCTGACATTTTCAAAAACTATTGATCACCAAAGCTCCCTAACTATCATTCAAGCTTGGGCAAATAATGTGATTATTGTGTCAAACTTCACAGCCATGGTGGTTCACGGGGATTATTCTCATTGGTTGGCAACTTTATCATATTGAATTCATAATGTATAAACCCATAAACATACCACAATGCATTCCCCTGCTTGCTTGCCTATGAAGCTAAGCATGGTTAGTCCTTGCTGGTCCCTGGACGGGAGACCAGATGCTGCTGCAAGTGTTGTAGGAGGCACTCTTTAGTCTGGTCTAAAAATAAATAAAAATATCCCAATACCCCAAGGCAGTGATTGGGGACATTGCCCTGTGCAGGGTGCTGTTTTTTGGATGGGACGTTAAACGATGTCCTGACTCTCTGTGGTCACTAAAGACCCAATGGGACTTATTGTAACAGTAGGGGTCTTAACGCCACTGTCCTGGCTAAATTCCCAATCTGGCCCGTATACCATCATGGCCACCTAATCATTCCCAGCGTCCAATTGGCTTATTCATCCCCCCTCTGTAACTATTTCCCAGGTTGTTGCTGTAAAGCGAACGTGTTCTCTGTCAACTTACATGGTATAAAAAAAAGCATACAACAAAAAAACATGGGTCGGTGGAATCGATTCTAATAATTCAATTATTAAAATTATGGTTAATTATTTTATCAATTCAAACTACTATATTATTAATATGATATGATCTATCCAAATTATTTACACTGAATGTACAGGTAACTACCAAAGTAAAGGAAACACCATCATAAAGTGCTGTAATAGGGTGTTGGGCCACCACGAGTAAGAACAGCTTCAATGCACCTTGCCAAAGATTCTAATAAGTGTCTGGAACTCTATTGGAGGGATGTTACACCATTCATCCATGAGAAATTCCATCATTTTGTGTTTTGTTGAAGGTGGTGGAAAACGCTGTCTCAGGCGCCGCTCCCGAATCTCCCATAAGTGTTCAATTGGGTTGAGATCTGGTGACTGAGATGCCATGGCATATGGTTTACATAGTTTTCATGCTCATCAAACCATTTAGTGACCACTCGTGCTCTATGGATGGAGGCATTGTCATCCGATGGGTGTGTAGCCATGGTAGCCAAAATAATGGCCTGCCCATCATTTTTATACATTACCCTTTGCTTAATTAACTCAGGAACCACACTTGTGGAAGCATTTGCTTTCAATATACTTGTATCGCTCATTTACTCAAGTGTTTGCATTATTTTGGCAGTTATCTGCAGCTCACAGTTATAACTTGTAATGTGTAGGATAATTACTGTGCTAAATGTATAATTTTGATTAGCAAAGCTATGTGAGTGCACGGTGCCAGCTTCATTAGCTAGCTCGTCAGAATGTTTGATCTATGACAGTTATTGGAGGTGAATGTTGTCTGTCTTAACAATGGTCGTAATGGTTCTAAGATAGCCTACTAGAAATATCATCCATTTAGGCACATATCCTTTGTAGTTATGTAGACAGTCATGGATACTAATGTTTATTTCAACATTCCAGACATAGGTATTTTGGGAGATTTAGGAACTCCTTTGTCCCCCCCATAAGCACTGCCTACTGAACACTTCAAAATGAAAGGGGAAAATATCACACAGCCATACAGAACTCAGAGCATTTGTCATTGAATGTTGAAGCCTTACTGAAACTTTTTGGGTGGCCGATTTTGAGCATGTGCAGGGAAATTTACTTTTGAAAATAAACTATTTCACAGAGGATGTGATCAAAAGTTGACGACAAAAAATAGCTTGTGTTATTTAATGGAAAATTCCCCTTATATTATTTTGTATTTACTTATTTTTATGAAATTAAATTTAAAACTTTATTGTGGTTTCATTCAACAAAACAGTAAAAACACACAATTTGATTTATAAGCATCCGTAGGCGTGACTCACTGACAATAACATCACAAGTGTCAACAAACAGACTTATTTTACTAACACATATCAAACACAAATCCACTGTTGGAGGTTTTATGCCCACTGGGGCATAACAATCTCTCACCAATTCCATAGGAACAGACCACACTCTAGCCATGACAGTAGGCTGTGTCGTGTCTTTGGCATCATTAAACTGAAGCCTGTTAGTTTATCAAATCAATTCTCTGTAATTATTATTATTACGTGATTAACTAATCAGGTAAATGTAATTAACTAAAAAGTCGGGGCACCAAGGAAAATATTCAGATTACAAAATTATAATTTTCCTAATATTAGTCTTATTAATGAGTTATTATTTACCTCACGTTAGTCTCATTCCAAACGTCCTAAATTGTTGGTTATCTGCACAAGCCCAGTCTTCACTATGAGTCATCCATACATCAATTGTCTATATCATTTATTTATTAACTAAATAATCACAGAAATGGACACACAGACAAACAAAGTAGATATGGTTACAAGGAAATGATAGGGGATGTGCCCTAGTGGGCTAAACCGGCATCGCGGCTTCGTAGAAGAGGTTCCTTTTGCTCTCCTGTGAAAACTCACTCTCTCTATCCTCTGGCCATGAGGAGAGAACTCATCTAGGAATTGATGACCTGCCTAACAGCCTGGGTGTAGGGGGAAGAGAGAGAGGTGGTGCGAGAGAGAGGGGGTGCGAGAGAGAGGGGGATGGAGCTCGCTGTACCCAAAGAGGGCCACGTCATGACAGCTGTCAATTACTACGGTCCAATCACCTCTTCCCATCTCCATCAAAGGAGAATAACCATACAATATTAATGGCAAGACTTGGTCCCTACAATGCACTCTTTAAAACACAAAAACAAGCTGCCAAGACCTCAAACATCAGAGACGTAAACTAGTGTTGGATTCTAGCTTGAAATATTCATGTTAACATACTAGACGTTATTGATTATTTTACATGTATAATGAATGTATATGTTGGGGTCAATGGAGGGTGGATAAGAACTAGGTGTATGGCAGGTTACTGAGTGAGGAAGGGGGAGTGCAGAAAGTTTACATTCTGTTAAAACATAATATTGTTAAATCTCATGGTTCCTACGGAGGGGGCAATTGGCAACGGTCTGGTTTCAGTCACTGATAAGGTAGGACAGCCATGGAGTAGGATGGAGTGAGGAATTTGGCCTGAGGTCAGATGAAGTGAGGAGGAACAGTCAGTCCTGTCACACACACATATTTCCATGCCCATGAAGGTTCTAGCAGGAGGCAGAGCCACAACTATACCAGCGGGGGGAACCAATTAAGTTTCTGGCTAGCAACAGAGATGCATTAGCTGTCTAGATGTGCAAGGAGTTGACCCCGCCTAGTAGGAGGGTATAAATATATGCTTGTGTAGCAAAATTTGAATTTCTGTTTTTTACATTATTTTTTTTTTACATTGGATAAAAGTAGAGACTCAAAGCTACAAAATGGTATATCAGAAACTGCATTTGAGGAACAATGGGAAAATAATTATGCTTTGAAAGTCGATAAACTTGTAAACTCACTTTGTGAACTCTGCTCTTCTTTGCCTACACCGATTCAGCATCGTTCACACCCTCTTAAGCTTTAGCCCAACCAATCTCCTTGCGTTCAGAGCGCACGCTTGACACTCTGGCCGATGATTTGTTTACCTCTGGAAAACATGAAAACAGCCTAACCAGCTCTTCTGGCAACAATTTCATTATGCTTTTTTACCCATGTTTACTGACATCGGCAATATTCAACGGGTGCTGTCAACTTTAGCTTAAAACATGTAGCTAGCTACCTAGATAAACAATTAACCTGGCAAGTTAAACAATATGTAAGATCACACATCATGTCAAGTTAGCTAACGAGCCAGCCACCTAACGTTAGATAGGGAGCCAGCCAGCTAACACTAGCTAACAGTACACTTTAGCTTGAAATAACCACTGTCTGTCAAAATTAGAAATGTGCAATATCTGAAAATGTAGCTAACTAGACTACACATGTCTCCCTGTCACGGATCCATGCCACAAATGCCCTTAGTTTGAAGACTTAATCCGGAAACAGGTGTTTTCCCATCTCTTAGCTATCATACTCTAATTCCACTGATTTCAAAATTCGATCCTCCAGAAAGTGGAGAGGAACACAGATGGAAAAGTCTGTCACTGGCTGCGGCAGCGTTTGGTACACTAACACACACACATTCATCGTGCCTCCCTGCTCCGTTATCAGCTACGTTAACTTGTGTGTCGAACCACATTGTTAACTTCTCTATCTTAGTACATGCATTTCACACGTTATTCTTACCTTCCGTCAGTAACAGTTTATGGTATAAAGAATATACAGACAAGTGTTCATGTTTAATTTAAGCAACGTTTATTGTACTTATCAATGTTAAGGATGAGCGCGTTGTTTGTTTGTTTGTTTGTTTGTTCGGTTCGTTTCCTCTCTCTCTATCTCTGTAGCTTCCAGGTATGCTGGGATAAGGACCAGAGCTACGCTACGGCAGACTTTATAGTGCCTGTCCCGAATGGCTCGTTTATGTAAATGGCCATATTGAAAGACACCATGTCAGTAGTGATGTGATTTTGTAAATGTTATATAGGTATATTGTATCATGAGAAACGTTTGCAATGTATATAATTAATTATGTTTGTCTGAGTGGAAAATGAAGGTAATTTCTTAATTAATTAGTGCTGGGTATGTTCTCATGGGAGGGGCTTGCCCTAGAAAAGGAGCCTCTCTTTCAGTTCAAGGGGGGAACCATTTTGGATTGAGCTGTGGAGGGGGCAGCATTGTTTTGAGCTGTCCCATAATGGATACTTTGGATGGCAGTACTGTTGTTTTTCTTCCGGATTCACTATGTAAATAAACACCTTTGCACAGAAGAACTTTTGTGGCTCTACCATCTATTTATTTGATAGAGATTAGGTTTTTCAGTTTAGCCTTCTGGCCTACTCTACATGACATGTGGTGGCAGCGGTGGGATGGCGCACCGCAAATCAGTGAATTCCAACAAGAGATGTAAAGGAATGCATACAGGATTGCGTTCTCAGCAGCAGCATCAACTGTCATAAAAGGTACCTGATGTTGAAACGGGGTGGAATACCATGGAATCGTCTGGTGAAGAAAAGGTCAATTATGAGAAACTAGGAGCCTGACCAAGGGGCCAAACACAACCAGAACCGCTTGAGCTACCGGTTGAACCAGCAGATACAGCCATAAAAGACCAGCTCACTGAAAGAGCAGTTGGGGGACCAGAACCACATCCAATCATGGTAGCCCTTTTCCAGCAACTTTTCACCTGCCTTGAGAGGAGGGACGAAGACCTTAAGCAGGAGTTCCGGGGCCTACGCCAATCTATCCTCACAGCTCCTCACCAAGCAGACCTCGTGAGTGAGAGCCCAAGATTGGGTCTGCCAACACCAGGACAACAACGCAGCAGGGACTTCAACTCCACAGCAGGATCCCCAAGCAGTGATGAGGCCAGACCCAGCATCAGGAGACCAGTCCAGTAGTGTTAACGTCCATCATCCAACATACCTGAGGAAGGAGCCAAAGATGCCCTCATACCAGCAGGGGCAGGACATTGAAAACTACCTGTAGAGGTTTGATTGCATGGCCAAGACGTGGCTGGAGGCTGGAGGTAGAGTGGGCCTTCAGGCTTGTCCCATTGCTCAATGGCAAGGCCTTAGAGGCTTGCACAGCAATGGATGAGGGGTTGTCCATAGTCTACACGGGCTTGAAGGAGGCGCTGCTGGTGAAGTTCGACATCTCCCCGGAGACCTACTGTCAACGCTTCAGCGCTGCATCAACGGCATCAGGTGAGTCGCCGACAGAGACCTACCACCGCATCAAGGGTGTCTACCGACTATAAGTTTGACTGGAGACAGGACGAAATCAGTGAGGTCATCATCCGCGAGCAACTTTTACAAGTTTTACCACACGACATTTGAACCTGGGTCAGAGAGCATGGGCCCGAAGATGGGCTTATGGTGGCCAATCTTTCACTGCAGGACTTTAATGCACGTAAAGGGGGCCCACCACGATCTGTAGCACCCAATCCAAGGAGTTTCAGAGACACAATGGACATCAGAGATGGTGGAGGTAACTCTGGGGGGTATGTGTCTGGGAGGAGGGAGGTAAGGGATAATGCAGTTCTCTCTGATGGCAGGGGTCTGACCTGTTTTTACTGCTGACAGTAGGGGAACAAAGCTTCAAAATGTCCTCTATGTAAATCCAAGCTCTCAGGTTACTGGTACGTGCCCAGAGAGGGGGATAGTGTTAAGAATAGACAGTGGGGAAGGATCAGTCTTGGTACCTGTAAAAGTGAATGGTAAGTCTTACAGTAATGATTGACACCGGCAGTTCCCTGTCGTTGATCAGAAAATGTAATGTACCTGTTAATGACATTGATTACGGTCACCAGGCACTGATCCAATGTGTCCACTGTGACCAGTCACAGCAGCCCACAGCTGAGCTCACAGTTGAGATTCAGGATCAGAAATACCTCCTCAAAGTTGGAGTAATGAAGAAGCTACCTTTTGAGATGATTTGGGGGAGGGATGTGCCTGTACTGATCTGTTGGGAAGTGTGGGGAGTCAGCTATATGAGCAGTCAGTTTGCCAGTCTGGTGCTCAGTTGTCACTCGTGCCCAGGCCAAAGCTGGTTTACAACCTCTGCCTGACTTGTGTGATAGTCTGTGCGAGGGGGGAACCAAAGGGTCCAGTAAGTCACGCCGCCAGTGGCGTCTTGAGAAGTATGTGGGGACCCCTGTACCTTTTGTTGATGTGTCTGGGTTAGAGGTGCAATGGGATGTTCCACAAAATTTTGCTACACCGCAGGAGTCTGGTGCAACCTTGAAAGGTTTGTTTGACAAGGCCTTAGCTGGGGACAGCCAATCTTAATGTGGGGGGGGGGGGGGGTTACACAGTAGGCAACCACATACTCCACCTTGGGTCAGAGGCAGATAGCAGGAAGTCAGTGGTGCCATCTACATATAGACCACTTGTTCTCAACCTTGCACATACAGTTCCATGGGCAGGCCATCTGGGGCAACATAAGACCTATCTTAGGCTCCCGTTTCTTTTAGCCCTCCATGTATACTACTGTACAAACATACTGCAAAACATGCCCCACGTGCCAGAAAACCAGTGCTGTCCGTAGGCCTGACCGGGCTGCTCTATGTTCACTGCCAGTGATCTCTACCCCATTCAAGAGAATTGCAATGAATGTTGTTGTACCCTTGGAGAAGAGTAGCGCAGGTTACGAGTATATATTGGTGATCTGTGACTATGCCACCCAGTTCCCAGAAACCTTCCCACTCCATTCCATAACCACGCCAAAAATAATCAGTGCTCTTGTTCACCTCTTCTCTCTTGTAGGAATCCAAGATGAAATCCTGATGGACTAAGGGACAAACTTCACTTTGCGACTGATGGTTCAACTCGACCAACAGCTGGGCATTAACTTCTTGAGGCACCCATCCCGTTAGCGGGATCATTTTCATCAACACCCGCTGAATTGCAGCGCGCCAAATTCAAATTAAATTACTAAACATATTTAATTTTCATGAAATCACAAGTGTAATATAGCAAAACACAGCTTAGCATTTTGTTAATCCACCTGGCGTGTCAGATTTCAATACAGATTTTCGGCGAAAACATAACAAGCTTTTATGTAAGAACATCTCTCTCAGTAGACAATATTACAAACACCTAGCAGCCAAGTAGATTGGTCACGAAAGTCAAAAAAGCAATAGATTAAATTGCTTACCATTGATGATCTTTAGATGTTTTCACACACGAGACTCCCAGTTACACAATAAATGTTCCTTATGTTCCATAAAGATTTTTTTAATATTTCCAAAATACCTCCATTAGTTTTGCGCGTTATGTTCGGAAATCTACAGGCGCGAGCGGTCACGACATCGCTGACAAATTCCAAATAGTATCCGTAATGTCCACAGAAACATGTCAAATGTTTTTTATAATCAATCCTCGGGTTGTTTTTAAAATATATAATCGAAAATATATCAAGCAGGACTGTCGCGTTTTCAATGGGAGAGGGAGAGACAATGGCTGCCCCACTCTGTTGCGCAAGCAAAACTTGTGCGAACACCCAGCTATCCACTGACACGATGTTATCTTTCTCGCTCATTTTTCAAAATAAAAGCCTGAAACTATGTCTAAAGACTGTTGACACCTTGAGGAAGCCATAGGAAAAGGAATCTGGTTGATATCCCTTTAAATGGAGCGAAGGCAGGCAATGGGACATAGAGCTTTCAAAATAGAAGCCACTTCCTGGTTTGATTTTCCTCAGGTTTTCGCCTGCAATATCAGTTCTGTTATAATCGCAGACAATATTTTGTTTGACAATTTTGGAAACTTTAGAGTTTTCTATCCTAATCTGACAATTATATGCATATTCTAGTTTCTGGGCCTGAGAAATAGGCTGTTTCAAATGGGTATGTTTTTTAGCCAAAAACAAAAATCCTGCGCCCTACACTCAAGAAGTTAAAGGCTTGAGGACCACTCCCTACCATCCTCAAACGGATAAGCTCATAGAGAGATTCAATCAAACGCTCAAGAACATGCTGAGGAAGTTTGTGGCCGACACTGGTAAAGACTGGGATAAGTGGTTACCCTTTCTGCTTTTTGCTTACAGGGAGGTGCCTCAGGCATAGACAGGTTTCTCGCCATTCAAACTCCTCTATGGGTGGCCAGTGCAGGGACCACTGGACCTGCTAAAGAAGTGCTGGGAAGGTCCCGCGGTAGCTACCTCAGGACAGGGGATTGTCCAGTACGTCCTCCAGATGCGAGACAGGCTGGACCAGTACCGAGAGGAAGCTAGGGCAAACCTTCAGCAGGCCCAGAAGAGAGGGTATGACCAGCACGCTCGCCACAGAGTTTGAGTCAGGACAGAAAGTCCTGCTCCTTCTTCCCTCGTCTACCAGCAAGCTCATTGCGCAGTGGCAAGGACCGTACCTATTTGGGAGGAAGATGGGCCCGGTGACCTACGACGTGCTCCACCCGGACAAGGGTAAGAAGAAGCAAACCTACCATGTGAACCTCCTCAAAACCTGGGAGGAGAAATAAGAACTCTCCAAGGGAAAGTCTTTTCTGGTCCGCAAAGTAGAAGAAGAGGACGAGTCGGAGGGGGTCACAGAGGCATGGAAAGAATGGGCAGAGGTCATACTGGCTCACCTGAAAGAAGACAAGCAAGATGAGCTGAAGCAGCTGTTTGGCAAGTATCCAGCCCTCTTCTGCATTAATGACTTACTGGAGAGAATAGGTAGAGCTCATTACATCACCACATTGGATCTCTGCAAAGGGTTCTGGCAGGTGCCCCTGGACGAACAATCCAAGGCCTACACTGCTTTCCGGACACCGATGGGCCTGTTCCAGTTCAAAGTTATGCCGTTATGCCTTCATGGGACCCCTGCAACTTTACAGAGGCTGATGGACAAGGTCCTCTAAGACTGTGACGATTGCTGTGCTGATTACATGGACGATGTGGTGATCTACAGCCACTCCTGGGAGGAGCACATACAGCAGAGTCCTGGGTAAGATCCATGATGCAGGCCTCACGCTTAATCTCCTGAAGTGAGTGTGCGAAACAGGATGCAGAGTACCTGGGTTTCCAGCTGGGTAAGGGTGAAGTTCGGCCTCAGGTGGACAAAGTGGAGTCCAACAGGAACAGCCCTCAACCCAGAACCAAGACACAGGTGAAGTCCTTCCTAGGTCTGGCAGGGTGGAACCGAAGATTCATGCCACAGTTTTTGACCATCGCTGTCCCTCTGACCAACCTCACTTCAAAGGTGGCCAGCAACCCTGTGAAGTGGACGAGAGGGGTGAGGAAGCCTTCATGAAAAAAATCACCAGTGCTCATTCCCTGTTCTCCAGACACCTGATTTTCAGAAGCGGTTTCTCGTACAGGTGGATGCTTCGGCTGTGGAGCTGTACTGGCCCAAGGGGAGCCAGGAGAAGAGCTCCCTGTGCTGTACCTAAGTCGAAAGCTGTTTCCCAGGGAAACCAGGTATTTGACAAGCGAGAAGGAGAGCCTGGCTATAAAGTGGGCACTAGATAGCCTCCGGTACTGCCTTCTTGGGAGGGACTTTGACCTGCACACGGACCACAGAGCCCTGACCTGGATCCAGACCATGAAGGACCGGAATTCTCACGTGTTACCAGATGGTATCTGGAGCTCCAACCCTTCAGGTTCTGTGTCCGTCACAAGGCAGGAAAATAAATCGTCATGGCAGACTACCTATCCCGGCACCTGAACCTGGTCGCTTCAGGAGAGGAGGAAGGTAATGTGACGGAGAAGTCCGTCACTGTCCGCGGGCAGCGTTTGGTGCATTAAAACGCACACATTCATCGCGCCTCCCTGCTACGTTATCAGCTCCGTTAATTTATGCAACGTTTATTGTACTTATCAATGTTAAGGATGAGCGCCTTGTTTGTTTGGTTCGTTTCCTCTCTCTCCATCTTTGTAGCTTCCGGGTATGCTAGGATAAGGACCAGAGCTATGGTAATCGGGCAGACTTTATAGTGCCTGTCCCAAATGGCTCGTTTATGTAAATGGGCATATTTGAAAGACACCATGTCAGTAGTGATGTGAGTTTGTAAATATTATATAGGTATATTGTATCATGAGAAACGTTTTGCAATGTATATAACTAATTATGTTTGCCTGAGTGGAAAATGAAGGTAATTGCCTAACTTCTTGGTGACAGAGGGCAGTATTTTCGTGTCCGGATGAAATGCATGCCCAAACTCAACTGCCTGCTACTCATCCCCAGAAGATAATATATGCACATTAGTAGTAGATTTGGATAGAAAACACTCTCAAGTTTCTAAAACTGTTTGAATCATGTCTGTGAGTATAACAGAACTCATTTAGCAGGCAAAACCCAGAGGACAAACCATTCAGATTTATTTTTTTAAGTCACTCTCTTTTCAATGAGGTTTCATTGGGAATCCAGATTTCTAAGGGACCTTCTTGCAGTTCCTACCGCTTCCACTGAATGTCAACAGTCTTTAGAAATTGGTTGAGGTTTTTCCTTTGTGTAATGAAGTAGCCCTGTTCAGAACGAGGGTCACGTGTAGAGTACTGTTAGAGGCGCGTGACCAGAAAGCTAGCTACAGTTTGTTTTACTCCTGTATTGAACACAGATCATCCCGTCTTCAATTTTCTCGATTATTTACATAAAAAAATACCTAAAGTTGTATGACAAAAGTAGTTTAATGTTTTGGCAAAGTTCACAGGTAACTTTTGAGATTGAGATATATTTTAGTCACGTTGGAACCGGTGTTTATCTGGATCAAACGCGCCAAATAAATGGACATTTTGGATATATATCGATGGAATTAATTGAACAAAAGGACCATTTGTGATGTTTATAGGACATATTGGAGTGCCAACAAAAGAAGCTCGTCAAAGGTAAGATGCGTTTTGTGTCGCACCTGCAGGGTTGAAATATGCTTTTCTCTCTTTGTTTACAGTGGTGCTATCCTCAGATAATAGCATTGTTTTCCTTCGCCGAAAAGTATTTTTGAAATCTGACATGTTGGCTGGATTCACAACAAGTGTAGCTTTAATTTGCGATCTTGCATGTGTGATTTAATGAAAGTTAGATTTTTATAGTAGGAGCCTCTCTTTCAGTTCAAGGTGGGGACCATTTTGGATTGAGCTGTGGATGGGGCAGCATTGTTTTGAGCTGTCCCATAATGGATACTTTGGATGGCAGTACTGTTGTTTTTCTTCCGGATTCACTATGTAAATAAACAACTTTGCACAGAAGAACATTTGCGGCTCTGCCATCTTTTTATTTGATAGAGGTTACGTTTTTTAGTTTAGCCTTCTGGCCTATTCTACGAGACACACTTATGCAGCTACGTTTAAGAAAAAGCTGTGTTAGACAGGTTTACCAACACAGACTGATGAGCTCAAATAGACAAAAACCTTCCATATGGCAGACCAATCGAACTCATCTCTCTGCATGTCTCTCACCGAAACATTATCTCAGCCAATCATGGCTAGTGGGAAGGTTGCTGTATTTTTATGTGGCTTAACCAACTAGGCTCATAATTTAACAATTTTATTTGTATTCACAGATGACATACAAGTTAGTTATTAAGGCACAAGAACGTTGACATGTTCAAGAAGACATTTCTGCCAAAAAATGTTTTACGTTGAAAACGCTCTCCTATGAAGTGGTGACTTACACCTAGTTTCCTGAATCGGGTCACATGTCTTTGGCTTTGCAGCTGTATGACCCAGTGGGTGAATAAACTTGGTTTGAACTTTTTCCTAGTCGTCCATTTGAGTTTCTACTCTGTTTGTCAGAACCTAACACTAGGTAATGTATTCTATACCATAGAACAAGCCATACCATCCCTGAGAATTGTGAAAGGAAGCCACAAATACTCATTATACATCTTAGATTTTAAAAACATACACTGAACAAAAATATAAACGCAACATGCAACAATTTCCAAGATTTTACTCTGTTGCAGTTCATACAAGAAAATCAGTCAATTTAAATAAATAAATTAAGCCCTAATCTATGTTTTTCACATGACTGGGAATACAGATATGCATATGTTGACCAAAGATACTGTACCTTAAAATACGGTAGGGGCATGGATCAGAAGAACAGTCAGTATCTGGTGTGAACACTATTTACCTCATGCAGCACTCCTTCGCATAGAGTTGATCAGGTTTCTGTGTTTTTGTGTCCCTCTCTTTGTGCCTGCCTTCTTTGAGTAGCCTATGTGGGGGTGTATCTCTCTGTTATGCCTCCCTCTCGAGTATCCAGTAATGAAGATACTCTACGCTTGGAGTATAACCAACAGTCTTTTTCTAAAGGGGGAAGAGTTTCTGGAGGAGCCTGGAGTGGTTGAGCTGATTGGAGCACTATGGAGGCAACAGAAGGTGAAAACAAAAAAAGGTGAAAAAAATAAAATAATCATTAACTATTCCCAGACATTACCACCCTATATGTGTATTACCAACAGTGCATATCTTAGCCATTTGGGACAGGCACTATAAAGTCTGCCCGATTACCGTAGCTCTGGTCCTTATCCTAGCATACCCGGAAGCTACAAAGATGGAGAGAGAGGAAACTAACCAAAAAAACAACGCGCTCATCCTTAACATTGATAAGTACAATAAACGTTGCATAAATTAACTGTCTTGCCTAGTTAACCTTTCTAGAGCTAGCGGAACCCCTCGACAACATTCCGCGAAATTCAAAAATATTTTGGAGAAATATGTAACTTTCACACATTAACAAGTCCAATACAGCAAATGAAAGATAAACATCTTGTTAATCTACCCATCGTGTCCGATTCCAAAAATGCTTTACAGCTAAAGCACAACATATGATTATGTTAGGTCATAGCAAAGTCGAAAAAACACACAGCCATTTTTCCAGGCAAAGATAGGAGTCACAAAAAGCAGAAATATAGATAAAATGCATCACTAACCTTTGATCTTCATCAGGTGACACTCATAGGACATCGTGTTACACAATACATGTATGTTTTGCTCGATAATGTGCATATTTATATCCAAGAATCTCAGTTTACATTGGCGCCTTACTTGCAGTAATGTTTTGATTCCAAAACATCCTGTGATTTTTCAGAAATACTCATGATAAACATTGATAAAGATACAAGTGTTATTCACAGAATTAAAGATAGACTTTGCCTTAATGCAACCGCTGTGTCAGATTTGAAAAAAACTTTACAGACAAAGCATAATCTGAGAACGGCGCTCAGAACCCAAAACAGCCAGAGGAATATCCGCCATTTTGGAATCAACAAAGTTAGAAACAACACCATAAATATTCACTCACCTTTTGATGATCTTCATCAGAAGGCACTCCCAGGAATCCCAGTTTGCCAATAAATGACTGATTTGTTCCATAAAGTTCCATAATTTATGTCCAAATAGCCACTTGTTGTTATCGTGTTCAGCCCAGTAATCCATCTTCATGAGGCGTGAGTACTTCATCCAGACAAAAACTCGAAAAGTTCCGTTACAGTCCTTTAGAAACATGTCAAACGATGTATGGAATCAATCTTTGGGATGTTTAACATAAAACATCAATAATGTTCCAACCGGAGAATTCCTTTGTCTTCAGAAAAGCACTGGAACGAGAAGTAACTGTCGGGAGCGCGAGTCATGAGACCGAGGTTCTCTGCCAGACCACTGACTCAGAGGTCTCATGATCCCCTCCTTTATATTATAATCCTCAAACCAGCTTCTAAAGACGGTTGTCATCTAGTGGAAGGCCTAGAAAGTGCAACCTCATCCATATCTCAATGTGTATTCGGTAGGCCAAGTTTTGAAAAACTACAAACCTCAGATTTCCCACTTCCTGGTTGGATTTTTCTCAGGTTTTCACCTGCCATATGAGTTATGTTATACTCACAGACTTAATTCAAACAGTTTTAGAAACTTCAGAGTGTTTCCTAACCAACACTAATAATAGTATGCATATATTAGTATCTGGAACAGAGTAGGAGGCAGTTCACTTTGGGCACACTATTCATCCAAAAGTGAAATTGCTGCCCATACCACTTAAGATTCACATGGTTGAATACCGTCTCTATGTTCTCATTCATTGATTTGAGGGAGTACTAATGCATTTATACAGTGAGCTCCAAAAATATTGGAACAGTGACACATCTTTTGTTGTTTTGGCTCCAGCACTTTGGATTTTAAATTATACAACGACTATGAGGTTACAGTGCAGACTGTCAGCTTCAGGTATTTTCATTCATATCGCGTGAACCCTTTAGAAATTACAGCACTTTTTGTACATAGTCCCCTTCATTTTAGGGGACCAAAAGTATTGGGATAAATTCACTTATATCTGTATTAAAGCAGTAAAAAGTTAAGTATTTGGTCCCATTTTCATAGCACGCAATAACTACATCAAGCATCTGACTCTACAAATTTGTTGGATGCATTTGCTGTTTGTTTTGGTTGTGTTTCAGATTATTTTGTGCCCAACAGAAATGAAAGGTAAATAATGTATTGTGTCATTTTGGAGTCACTTCTATTGTAAATAAGAGTAGAATATGTTTAAACACTTCTACATTAATGTGGATGTTACCATGATTATGGATAATTCAGAATGAATCGTGAATATTGATGAGTGAGAAAGTACCAAACCCCCAAGACATGCTAACCTCTCACTATTACAATAACAGGGGCCGCTTGACAATACAGCCGCTTACAGCTGCCACTGAAAAAAACACGGCTATTCAACACATTGAAACCTGCTTTCAATGAAAGAACTTCATTGGATGAGACGTTGGGGTTAACCTAGTTCATGTGATATATTGCTGCAATTATAGCTGCTTCTGTCCTCATCGTTCACAGGTGTTGAGTCCGAATTATGGACAATGAAAAATATGTATCCAGGTAAAGCAGTGGCTGAGCAGCATGCCACCCTGCATCCCACTGCTGGCTTGCTTCTGAAGCTAAGCAGAGTTGGTCCTGGTCAGTCCCTGGATGGGAGATCAGATGCTGCTGGAAGTGGTTTTGGAGGGCCAGTAGGAGGAACTCTTTCCTCTGGTCTTAAAAAATAAAATGCTCCAGGGCAGTGATAGGGTGCTGTCTTTTGGATGGGGTGTTAAACTAGTGTCCTGACTCTCTGTGGTCACTAGAGAACACATGGCACTTATCGTAAGAGTAGGGGTGTTAACCCCGGTGGCTTGGCTACATTCCCAATCTGGGCCTTATATCATCCCCAGTTTACCATTGGCTCATTCATCACTATTCCCCAGGTTGTTGCCGTAAATGAGAATGTGTTCTCAGTCAATCTTTACGGTTAAATAAATAAATGAAGCAGCTCAATTAGTGATACTAGGATAAATTTTATAAAAATGCACATCAGTATTTAGATTGATGAGAATATCTTTTGCCATCAGAAAAGCATTTGTAGGCTACACTAAAATTGCTGTATGTACATAACCAAGTGTATTTAGTGTTTCTAGCACTCTGTATACATTAAGGATAGCTCATTCACAAATGTGACCTATATATCAATCCCTAATGGATATATTAAACAGAGTTGTAAAGAAGAAATAGTAAACACATCATCATACACAATGTAAGTTTTTCAGCCAAATGCTTCAAATCTGCCCTATGCTGCAAATTGAATGGAGACAGTCTGCCCCTCCCTAAATCTATGCATAGTGTGACCGCTTCGGTTACAAGAGTTACAAAACCTAACTGGATAGTTGGTCCTACTTTGAAATGTGCAGGAGGATTTCATCTGCCTAGGTTTCAACAGCGCCTGACCATATGCTCTTCCCTTTTACAGAAATCACAACGCTTTGGGCTGTTTGGGATTATCCTCTGTACCGGTTCTAATAGCTGCAGTTGGGGTAATTTTGGGAGCTTGGCTCACCCAGATACTAGAGAGTAGCGTGCATGCGCACACCACATCCGTAGGTGGGACTGACTGTGCGTCCATCCTGATATCCATATCAATTCACTTGGGTGACTATTTGTGCTCTGTTCCAACAAATCTCGCTGCGTGTCATACAAAAAGGACTGTAAATTTGGACTGCAACGCCTGTATTTTGCACTCTGAGGTCCTCTGGGACCTCACAGGGAATCAATTATGTTCACTGCTAGTATGCCTTGTCGCAATTCGGTTTTGCTCAGTAAAAACACAGCAAGCTCTAGAATTAGCATCCTCTTAGATGTTTTCTTATTGCCAATACTGAAAAATGTCATGCCTAGTTGAATCAAATGTGAGACATTTTTTTTCTTTTTTAATCAGCTTTTGAGACAAATCATTGATACGGGTCAGGGAATCTAATGGAATAAATGCACATTTTGTCCAATTGAGCCATAAGGTCGCTAAATAATATTTAACAATAACAAAGCGTCTCCCCGTCGCTGTTTTGGTAAAAAGCTGAGGGATGCGGCATATTATCGATTATATATTGTAAAAACAAGAATTGATGACACAACAGTGATAGGCCTGATCACCGACAATGATGAGACAGCCTATAGGGAGGAGGTCAGAGACCTGACCGTGTGGTGCAAGGACAACAACCTCTCCCTCAATGTGATCCAGACAAAGGAGATGATTATGGACTACTCTCAAATTCATAGAGCTATGTACTGCAAGGACTGACCATCCACAATATAAAAATTATAGTTTTAACCATGTTTTGAGACTTGTTTGTTTACATTTACTTTGTTTACAAACATGGAGTAAAACAAGCTGATATTTTGGGTTCTGATGGGGTTCGAAAGTTGAACTAAGCTCATGAGGCATTTATAAGATACATTTTTCAAGAATCAATGGGTACATATAATTAATTTAGCAACGTCAGAGTGCCCCTTACAGTAAAACCATGTGCAATCAAGTATTATGCATTTAGCTGACTAAGATCAAAACATGGTAATGAGAAGCGAATGCAAAACTTAAGTACTATTTAATAACTTTGCAAATTGAAAATAATTAACATACAAGGCATAAACTTAAGTTACAAGGCAATACATGATTTACATGTAAACATGATCAGAGAGGGAGAGAGAGAAATAAGTCATAGCCAAAAGCCATGCCCCAAAGCTCATGGTAGAGTAGAGAGAAATAAAGAGAAAGAGAGAGTGGATCTTTGCATAGCAGTTCAGGAACAAAAAGAGAAAGACAATGGAATCTACAACCCTTTTATAACCATTTGACCATGTTCAGATTCAAAGCCTGAGTTTTAACTAAACAGTAATGGTATTGGTTAACTTCCAATCACATATCAGACCTACTGGATGTAAAGACAACTGGGGGGAAGGGGGAGTAGAGCAACACAGAGAAGGCTGAATTTCTGAGAAGACAACAATTATTGCATAGTTTTAATAAAAATGAGGTCGGGGCTGGGCCACCACTATAGTACAGTTGAATTGACTTGAACATTAAACATGTTGGATGAGGTTAGCTGATGTATTTTCTTTCTGTCAGTAACACCAAGGTGCTGCATTTTGCAAACTGGAAATAACCATGCTTCGGGATCTCCATTTTGACTATACTCCAACGGTAATATTGCATATCTATGCAGATGTCAAGAAGAGTGGAGTGTACCTGACTACACAAGCGGCAGTGAGTAAAGACAAAACAAAAGATTTCACGTTTTCAGATGTTTTTATTGACTGTGGCCTTCTAGTCCACAAGCCGTTCAGGCAGCAGGGTGGTTCATTCAGAGGCCGCACTCCTAGTGGCAGGGGACTTAAATCAGTTTTTACTTAATTTCTATCAGCATGTTAAATGTGCAACCAGGGGGAAAGAAATTCTAGACCACCTTTACTGCACACACAGAGACGTGTACAAAGCTTTCCCTCGCCCTCCCTTTGGCAACCTGACCATAACTCTATCCTCCTGATTCCTGCTTAAAGCAAAAATTAAAGCAGGAAGCACCAGACTAGGTCTATAAAAAAGTGGTCAGATGAAGCAGATGCTAAACTACAGGAATGATTTGCTAGCACAGGCTGGAATATGTTCCGGGATTCACCACATCAGTCACTGGCTTTATCAGTAAGTGCATCGAGGACGTCATCCCCACAGTGACTGTACGTACATACCCCAAACAGAAGCCATGGATTACAGGCAACATTCACACAGAGCTAAAGGGTAGACTGACTGCTTTCAGGGTGCAGGAATCTAACGTGGAAGCTTATAAGAAATCCCGCTATGCCCCCGACGAACCATCAAACAGGCAAAGCGTCAATATAGGACTAAGATCGAATCGTACTACACCGACTCTGACGCTCATCGGATGCGGCAGGGCTTACAGACTACAAAGGGAAGCACAGCCGAGAGCTGCCCAGTGACACGAGGTAAGTAACTTCGAGGTAAGGTAACACTGAAACATGCATGAGAGAATCAACTGTTCCGGACCACTGTGTGATCACTGTCTCCGCAGCTGATGTGAGTAACACCTAACTTCTTGAGTGTAGGGGGCAGTATTTTCGTTTATGGCAAAAAAAACGTACCCATTTGAAACGGCCTATTTCTCAGGCCCAGAAACTAGAATATGCATATAATTGTCAGATTAGGATAGAAAACACTCTAAAGTTTCCAGAACAGTCAAAATATTGTCTGTGAGTACAGAACTGATATTGCAGGCGAAAACCTGAGGAAAATACAACAAGGAAGTGCTGTTTTTCCTGAAAGCTCTCTGTTCCATTGGATGCCTATGCTCCATTTAAAGGGATATCAACCAGATTCCTTTTCCTATGGCTTCCTCAAGGTGTGAACAGTCTTTAGACATAGATTCAGGCTTTTATTTTGAAATATGAGCGAGAAAGAACCCATTGCGTCAGTGGATGGCTGGGTGCCAGCAGAGTTTTTCATGCGCAACAGCCATTTTCTCTCTCTCTCCTATGGAAGAAACTACATATTATTTGGCATATTATCGATTATATATTGTAAAAACAAGAATTGATGACACAACAGTGATAGGCCTGATCACCGACAATGATGAGACAGCCTATAGGGAGGAGGTCAGAGACCCGACCGTGTGGTGCAAGGACAACAACCTCTCCCTCAATGTGATCCAGACAAAGGAGATGATTATGGACTACAGGAAAAGGAGGGCCGAGTACACCCCCATTCTCATCAACGGGGATGTAGTGGAGAAGGTTGAGAGCTTCAAGTTTTTTGGCATCCACATCACCAACAAACTAACATGGTCCAAGCACACCAAGACAGTTGTGAAGAGGGCACGACAAAACCTATTCCCGTATGGAAGCTGAAAAGATTAAGCATGGGTCCTCAGATCCTCAAAAGGTTTTATATCTGCCTCATCGAGAGCATCAGGACGGGTTGCATCACTGCCTGGTATGGCAACTGCTCGGCCTCCGACCACAAGGCACTACAGAGGGTAGTGCGTACGGCCCAGTACATCACCGGGGCCAAGCTTTTTGCCATCCAGGACCTCTATACCAGGAGTATCAGAGGAAGGCCCTAAAAATTGTCAAAGACTCCAACTACCCTAGTCATAGACTTCTCCTCTCTGCTACCACACGGCAAGCGGCACCGGAGCGCCAAGTCTAGGTCCAAGAGGCTTCTAAACAGCTTCTACCCCCAAGCCATAAGACTCCTGAACAGCTAATCAAATGGCGACCATACTATTTGCATTGTCCCCCCCCCCCAAGCTGCTGCTACTCTCTGTTATAATCTATGCATAGCCACTTTAATAACTCTACCTACATGTACATAATTATCTCAATTACCTCGACGCCGGTGCACCCAGCACATTGACACATTGACTCTGTACCAGTACTCCCTGTATATATCGCCACTATTGTTATCTACCTCTGCTCTTTAATTATTTGTTATTCTTATCTTTTACTTTTTTAGGGATTTTCTTAAAACTGATTGTTTGTTAAGGGCTTCTAAGTCAGCATTTCACTGTAAGGTTGTATTCTGTTGTATTCGGCGCATGTGACAAATAAAAATGTGATTTTATTTGTTTAAATATTGTGGCAACCCGTAGTCTCTTGTGGCAGTATGGCCTCACTGGCAGAGTGTCATGCCCTGGCCTTAGTATGGGGTGTTGTCTAGTCTAGGTGTTTATGTAAGTCTGTGGTTGCCTAGATTGGTTCTCAATTAGAGGCAGGTGTTTATCGTTGTCTCTGATTGGGAACCATATTTAGGCAGCCATGTTCATTGGGTATTTTGTGGGTGATTGTTTCCGTGTCTGTGTTTCACCACAAGGTACTGTTTAGGTTTTCGTTCGTTTCCCGTTTATTGTTTTTGTATCAGTTGTGTTCATGTTAAGTATTTCTTATTAAAAGAACCATGGACAATTGCCACGCCGCATATTGTTCCTCCGATCCTTCTCGCCTCTCCTCTTCGACGAAGAGGAGGAAAACCGTGACACAGAGTCCGTAACTCTCCTTCTGAGGAGTCTGTGGAAGGAGTACAAGCACTAGTAGAGTAGGCTCGCTGTCTCTTCCTACCTGCTCCACTTGAATGAGGTCCAGCCTGCACTCTTGTGCCAGTCAATTGATTAGGGAATGCCTTACAGGTGTGCTGATTAGTAATCATGGACAGGTGTGTTGGGTGAGCAGCGCTGTGGGTCTGTCTTCAGCTGGCCTGGTGCTGAAGGTAGTGCAGCCTTCCACAGTGTTGAACTGAGTGCCGCTGTCCACTGTCCTGCAGCGAGTGCCGCTGTCCATGGTTCTGAAGTGAGCGCACCTGTCTCCTGTGCTGATGTGAGTGTATACGTCCATGGTCCTTCAGTCACACCTATGCCCATGCCACTCATGGTGCCACAGCAGGAGACTTAGAATGAAAAGAAAAGAAATGTCCTGAATATTACCTCCCTTGAACACTCAGCCAAGTCTTAGTGGTTCAATTTATCTCAAATCTCTGAGTCTGTCGCAGTATGGCAGAGAGAGAAAAGACATCAACTCAGCACACCTTCTCTGGCTGTTAATACCATTTCACTTTGATATCCTACTTGCAGCTCAGAGCTCTCTCCCTCTCTCTCTCTCTGAGCCCCTCTGACATTAAACTTCCATAGTTTCCAAGTTTCCAGTGGAGCTATTTGGAACACAAATAAGAAACTCTTAGCGGATGCACCTACAAATCTCTCCATTCAACACACATACTGTAGACACGTTCTGAGTCACGGAATTAGAAGAAGACAAATGGGAATTTCACTTATGGCTTATCCCGGTAATGCTTAGAGAAGATCTTATGTCAAGTGTTATTGAAGTGTTGTGGTTTCAGGTTCACTTGACACATGTAAAGCCTTTTATTTTGGGGTGTTGCTATAGGCCACCAAGTCCTAACAGTCAGTATCTAAATAATATGTGTGAAATCCCTGATAGTGTATGTGATGTAAACAGAGAGGTCTACTTTCTTGGGGACTTGAATATTGACTGGTTTTCATCAAGCTGTCCACTCAATAGGAGGTTTATTACTGTAGGTTTATTACAGTGCCTGTAATCTGGTTCAGGTTATTCATCAACCTACCAGTGTGTTTACAAACACTACATGAACAAGATCATCCACAAGTATCGATCACATTTTTACTAGCACTGTAGAACTTTGTTCTAAAGCTGCATCCGTACCCATTGGATGCAGTGATCACAATATAGTTGCTATTTCCAGGAAAGCCAAAGTTTCAACAGCTGGGCCTAAAATAGTGTATAAGAGCTCATACAAAAGATTTTACTGTGACTCTTATGTGGATGATGTTAAAAATATTGGTTGGTCTGATGTGATTATTAATGAGGAGCATCCAGATGTTGCACTTGATGAATTTATCCAATTACTGGTCAAACTAAGTAGAGAATCAATCTTCAGGATGTTATTTTAATATATATCCAATAACGTTCCAACCGGAGCATTCGTTTTTGTCTACAGAGTCATGGAACGCAGGCGTAATGTGCGCAACCAGGAACTAACATTCTGACAGGCCACTGACTCATTCCCCTCCCATCTGGTCATACTTTACACTAGGGGCTTCATTTCACGTTCTACTGACTGCTGACATCTAGTGGAAGACGTAGGAAGTGCGAACAAATCCATATCTTGTTTGGAAGTGAATAGGCGATGACTTGAAATTCGACCATTCCTAGAATTTCCACTTCCTGTTTGGAAATGTGCCTGCCCTATGAGTTCTGTTATACTCACAGACATAATTCAAACAGTTTTAGAAACTTCTGAGTGTTTTTTATCCAATAGTAATAATAATATGCATATATTAGCACCTAGGACAGAGTAGGATGCAGTTCACTATGGGCACGCAATTCATCCACAGTGAAAATACTGCCCCCTATCCCTAATAGGAAACGGACTGTTAGAACTGTTAAGGCTCCATGGATTGATGAGGAATTTAAAAACTGTATGGTTGAAAGAGATGGGGCAAAAGGAGTAGCTAATTTCAGTGCAGCCTTTGATATTATTGGCCATAACCTGTGTTTGAAAACAACTTGTGTTGTGATTTTTCAACCTCTGCCATATTGTGTATTCAAAGCTATCTATCAATCTAATAGAACTCTAATAGATTTCTTTAATGTCAAACATGTAAAGTGTGGTGTACCGCAGGGCAGTTCTCTAGGCCCTCTAGTCTTTTCTATTTTTACCAATGCATTAAATACTATGCATGCCAGTCTCTCTTGACTAAGAGTTGAGGAGAGACTGACTGCATCACTTCTTCTTTTATAAGAAACAATGTGTTGAAAATCCAAAATTGTTTCCATAGTCAACTTACACACAGCTCTGACACACTCACTTATCCAAGCAGACATGCCACCAGGGGTCTTTTCATAGTCCCCAAATCCAGAAAAATTCAAGAAAACGTACAGTATTATATAGAGCCCAAATTGCATGGAACTTCCTTCCATCTCATATTGCTCAAATAAACTTCAGACCTGGTTTCAAAAAACAGATAAAGCAACACCTTGCGGCACAACGCCTCTCCTCTATTTGACCTAAATAGTTTGTCTGTATGCATTGATATGTGCCTTGTTTATGTAGTTCTGTCTTTGAGCTGTTCTTGTCTATTGATCTGTATTATGTCATTCTGTATTATGTTTCATGTTGTGTGTGGACCCCAGGAAGAGTAGCTGTTGATTTTGCAACAGCTAATGGGGATCCTAATAAAATACCATATACCATTTGCATTATGAAATGGATATTCATAGGAAGTGTGACCAAATGTTGTCATTTGACCACCATGAAGGAGACACAACCCCCAACATTAAATACCAAACAAGGTTAATATTAAGGTCAATTTACCGGAATTTCCGCCTGACTGACTGCCCAAAGTAAACTACCTGTTACTCAGGCCCAGAAGCCAGGATATGCATATAATTGGTAGCATTGGATAGAAAACACTTTGAAGTAATGTCTGTAACTATAACATAATTCATATGGCAGGTGAAAATCCAAACAGAATCTTATAATGGAAAGCTATTGTTCCTATGTAATTCCGGCTCTCAGATTGCAATTCTTATGGCTTCCACTAGATGTCAACAGTCTTTATTCAAGGTTTCAGGCCTCCAGAACATTATCAGTCTTTCGGTGCGTGAGGAAGAGGGCACGTGCTTACTAATTTTACTTTCCTTTTGAACATACTACTTTCGGTATGAAATATTATAGTTTATTTACATTTTAGGGTACCTGAGGATTAAATAGAAATGTCGTTTTACTTGTTTGGGCAAAGTTTAGTGGTAGCTTTTTGGATTCCTTTGTCTGCATGTTGAACGAGTGGATTACTGAAATAGATGGTGCCAACTAAACAGACTTTTTGGGATATGAAGAAGGATTCTATCTAACAAAACGACCATTCATGTTGCAGCTGGGACCCTTGGGATTGCAAATAGAGGAAGATTTTCAAAAGCAAGTGATTTATTTATCGCTATTTGTGATTTTGTGAGCCTGTGCTGGTTGAAAAATATGTTGATGTGGGGCGCCGTCCTCAGACAATCGCATGGAATGCTTTCGCTGTAAAGCCTATTGTAAATCGGACAACACAGTTAGATTAACAATAATTTAAGCTTTTAAATGATGTGAGATACTTGTATGTTCATGAATGTTTAATCTTAAGATTATTTATTAGAATTGCGCGCCCTGCAATTTCACCGGATGTTGTCGACTGGTGTCCCGCTGACGGGACGTCTATCTCTAATGGAGTTACTTCAAAACCAAGTCATACCCGACTGCATTCTCTAAAAGGCAATTACAGTGTCCATTAGGACAGCCTCAATCTTAGCAGGACTAAAAAGTTGAGGCTGTCCTAATATGGACTCCATATGACATAAACAACTATGTCCATTCTGTGGGGCGGCAGGTAGTCTAGTGGTTAGAGCGTTCCCCAAGCTGATAAGGTAAAAATCTGTCATTCTGCCCCTGAACAAGGCCCACTGTTCCTAAGCCATCATTGAAAATTAGAATTTGTTCTTAATTAACTGACTTGCTTGGTTAAATAAAGGTTAAAATTTTTTTACATTCAGCAGAATACAAGTAAGATGTGAAACTAAGAAGACCATTCACTAGTGATTTTGTGAAGCCTGTGCTGGTTGTGGGAAAGTCTGTCCGGCTCCCCAATGTGGGGTTGTCTCCACAGCCAAAGTTAATGAATCATCCTGTGAACACATAAACAAGTGACCTGCAGTTGTAGTGGAAAGGAAACATGCACATCTGTTATTGTCTCCATAGTGAGAAGTTTACCATATGGGTTTAAAGAGATATGCCTCTCCCTGGCATTGGGCCAAGTCTACAGAAGTAGTTTGGAGGCATCTGTCTATTTAGCTGCATTAAACTTGCAAATAAGTGCAACAGTCTAGATCCTACGTTTTCAATGGATAAACATAAAATTAGCAACAGTTCTCTATAGTATTCCTATGACCTTACTGATGTTACTTTGGTTTTTATTTGTTCATTAGACAATGACAAAGTAGGGCATGTTTAGCAATTACAATGTACAAGACTCAATTACAATTTTTTTTACTCACACTTAAAAAGTGCTAAAAAACTATTATCGTATTAGACATAGACAGGTAAACTCAAAGTCACTTAAAACCTCTTAGATGTAAAGTCCTCTGTTTAGGGGGACCTGCGTGGTTCTGGTACCGACTGACATTTTCGCTTAGAAATCAATCTGTGGACACTGTAGCATTGAGCAATACGGACACAGTAGTATATTTTCTTGTGCCTGTGTGACTTAGGATGTGAAATCTGAAACCACTTGAAGCTGTGATGTCCCTCCTATCCTTTAATTTGCTCTTCCGACTGTCCATCAACTCCTGGCTGAAACCTACATCATGCCTACAATCCTTACATCGTTGTGCAGCAGGAGAGAGTGGTTTCATCACTAAGGCACATTCAGAGATCGATTTATAGCTACTCATTGAAAATAATTTGGAGATTTTAAACAAAAAACACTTTCTGTTCATCATACACTGTAGATGGACAAAATTAATATGATATGAAAGGAGAGTTCCTAACGAGTCCAGGAATCTAAAGCTAGAGCTTTGTGTGACGTTCACAGCGGTCAGAGCAGACGTTTTGATCAAGAGAGACCTGCATATTTTCTCTAACACTGCGTAAAAATATGTATTATACAGTTATAAGGAAGATGAAATCTTCGAGTTAGTGGTTTTATAATTCAACTATATTATGTTTAGAAAACGTATAAGACATTTCAAGCCTAATTCATACAGTTTTGTTAAATAGGAAATATTTCATTTAAAATATGCAATATTTATATTTCATATTTGTACAGTGTACTTGAGCTTGTGTTCTCAAAAGTGACTACACCTCCAGCAATTTACAAAAGAATGAGATTTTAATTATTAGTTAGTTATTGTTTGAGGTCCTCTCATGGTAAATAATTACTTTTGAGGATGAATTGGATTACATTTTAGATGACATAGTTACATTTCAATTGATTAGACAAATTTGACGCAATTGCAACGCATGATCGTTGTAACATTAGGTACTGTTAAATGCCATTTCTGAAACAATACTGTTTTAAAGTGCTTCATAACATATCACACAGTTATCACACATATCACACAGTTAAGGTTAGTCAGCTACTGTCATAAGCTTTTCCTTCTTATGACTGGCTTTTCCTTATGACAGCTCATGAAGACATTCAAGTTCACCCTCGTAAAGGCCTGAATTTCGCTCCGATCAGTCATGGGATTGTTAGAATGCAATCTAGGTCTTAATCACTCCTGTTGTTGATTAATCTGGGAGAAGAGGGTCAAATGAATGTAATTATTCACCCCATCCCATGAGCACTTGGGTGGCCCAACCTAGAGCTGAGAAATGATTCATCACGGGTCTCACTGTTGAACGTCCATCTGCTCTGCTGCAGCAGCTAAACATTTATCATCCTGGGCGAAGCCTCCTTGACTCAAATCAAGATTACAATGTAACACAACTCATTCTGTGACAAGGATGGCGCAGTCTCAGCGAAGGGGAAAAAAACAGGATTAGTTAAAGCTATGTGTCTTTGCGTTGAGACAGAGTAAGCCAATGGGTCGACAAGATGCCGAAAAGGGCATTATGTCGAACCTTACATCTGAAATGAAGCTAGCTAACAGATTTCCTAAGCTTAAAACTAAATCAATGTCAGCTAATTGATTAATCACTTGAAATTGATTTGGATTTAGAACTCAAACAAACGTATCAACACTACAGTCCAACAGATGTCCCGTGTAGTGTCTCCACTTGCTGTAGTTGTAGTACGGCTAGGAGAGGCACAGAAAATACCTCAATATTTATTAATCTTCTGTGGTTAAAACTAACTCCATTGCAGTTTGACTGGCAGAACAGTCAAGGACCATATCACATCCACCTTGCCCGACACCCTAGACCCACTACAATTTGCATACTATCCCAACAGATCCACAGATGGTGCAATCGCTGTTGCAGAGCACACCGCCCTATTCCACTTGGACAAGAGGAATACCAACAGGGCATTTGGAAAGTATTCAGACCACTTGACTTTTTCCACATTTTGTTACGTTACAGTGGATTAAATTGTTTTTTTTCTTCATAAATCGACACACGATACCCCATAATGACAAAGCAAAAACAGATTTTTAGAAGTATTTGCAAATGTATTCAAAATAGAAAACTGAAATATGACCTTTAACTCAGTACTTTGTTAAAGCACCTTTGGCAGTGATTACAGCCTCAAGTATTCTTAGGTATGACGCTACAAGCTTGGCACACCTGTATTTGGGGAGTATCTCCCATTCTTCTCTGCAGATTATTTCAAACTCTGTCAGATTGGACGGGGAGGGTCGCTGCACAGCTATTTTCAGGTCTCTCCAGAGATGTTAGATTGGGTTCAAGTTTCGGGCTCTGGCTGGGCCACTCAAGAAATTCAGATACAACACAGCCACTCCTGCGTTGTCTTGGCTGTGTGCTTAGGATCATTGTCCTGTTGGAAGGTGAACATTCGCCCCCAGGTTGAGATCCGGAGCGCTCTGGAGCAGGTTTTAATCAAGGATCTCTCTGTACTTTGCTCCGTTCATCTTTCCCTCGATCCTGACTATTTTCCCTGATGCTGAAAAACATCCCGACAATATGATGCTGCCACCACCATGCTTCACCATAGTGATGGTGCTAGGTTTCTTCCAGACATGATGCTTGGCATTCAGGCCAAACAGTTCAACCTTGGTATTAAGATATATATATATATATATATATATATATATATATATATATATAATATATATATATATTTATTTGCAAAAAAATCTCAAAACATGTTTTTGCTTTGTCATTTTTGGGTATTTTGTGTAGATTGATGAACACATTTATTTTATCAATTTTAAAATGAGGCTGTAGTGTAACAAAATCTGGAAAAAGGGAAGGGGTCTGAATACTTTCCGAGTGCACTGTATGTGAGAACGCTGTTCATCGACTACAGCTCTGCTTTTAACAGCCGAGTGGCCTCCAAGCTTGTCACTAAGCTCAGGGCCCTGCGTCTCCCTGTGCAACTGGGTCCTAGCATAGGCAACAAATCCTCCGCCACGCTGATCCATAACACGATGGCCCCACAAGGATGTGTGCTCAACCCCATCCTGTACTCCCTGTTCTGCGTGACTATGCACGACTCCAACTCAATCATCAAGCTTTCCGACACCGTGGTGAAGAAAGCGTAACAGTGCCTCTACAACCTCAGGCAGCTGAAAAAATGTGTCATGGCCCCTAAGACCCTCACAAACTTGCACAGATGCACCCTTGAGAGCATTCTGTCGGGCTGCATCACCACCTGGTATGGCACCTGCACAGCCCTCAACCGCATGGCTCTCCAGAGGGTGGTGCAGTAAGCCCAACGCATTACTGGGGTGCATGCTGCCTGTCCTCCAGGACAATTACAGCACTCTGTGTCAAAGGAAGGCCAAGAATGTCAAGAATGTTCGTCATGATGAAGGCCAAGAATGTTCGTCAAGGACCTCAGTCACCCGAGGTATGGTCTGTTCACTCTGCCACCATCTAATCAGACTGTTGAACAGCCATCACTAGCCTGCTACCTGCCTGGTACTCTGCCCTGCACCTAGAGACTAATACTCTATGTATATAGTCATTGAATGCTGGTCACCTTATATTCTGTATATATACACATTTGTTTACCCACTGTATGCTATATTCTTGACATTGCTCATCCCAATGTACCTACTACTGTACATAACATTTTCTTTCCAAATTATATACTGTCTATACAGACCACGCATTTACTGTATATTCTAGATTCTGACACATGCTCACTCTAATATATCTCCTCTGGATTGTTCATTGGACTCTGTTATTTCTTGATTTTTTGTTAAGTTTAGTTTGAATTGTATTTGCGACATTTTACTGCCCTTCTGGAGTTAGTAAACCAAGCATTTTGCTGCACCTGCTGTACTACCTGCAAATCTGTGTATGCAACCAATAAACTTTGATTTGAAATATGCTGGACTGGTTCAATATCTTCCTGTTTTCCAGTGCATGGAAACTCAAGGTCCCTCCCCTCTGCTTGAAAATGACTGCACGTCATATGAGTCAAAATCTCAGGACCAGGATACAAAACTCCTGCCAAAAGAGACAGGGAAACATAGCCACTGTCAGCTACCTAATGAGGACATTGAGTCCAGTCTGTCAGTCAGATGTTTGGGTCTGCTGACTCCACTGTCCCACAGCTCCCAACTCTCTACTGTTTCTACAGCACAGGCACGTCTGCACCAATGTTTAAAGTCAGTAAAGTAATGCAAAAGTGCATCCAGTGCAGGTAACTTGAGTCAATTGCAGTCTACATTGTTAAAATAATCAAGACAATCTAGTGCTTATATGTTTAAATTAGCATACAGTAATAATAGTATGCAGGTACGAGTTACAAAATGTTAAAAGTTACCATACAGTAAATGTTGAATTTAAGGTAGTTGAGTGACCAGTGGCATCATTGTGTGGGTCCACTCTCTACCTTTGAAGTACACATTTGTTGTGTGTGTGTGTCATTTTGGGTCGGCTCAGAGCCTTGGTGAATAAGTCAAAGACAGTACAGTATGAAGATTGGCAGATACTGCTTCTCCAATAAAAATCCGGGTCACACTTGCAGGCGATGTCATGGCAATATTGGCTATCTATGCTCATGCGTAGAAACACATCATCGGGTCTAACGGTTGTCTCGCGCTGAACTGCGCAGGTCAAATCAAAGGAACTCCTTCAATATGAAGTTGTTTTTGACGAAAATGAAAGCATGTCAGTTTGTCACCTGTTTTTATTTTAACCTTTATTTAACTTGGCAAGTCACGATGTTGGAGAAAAAACATGTTCAACTACTTAAGACATTGGCTCTAATCTAGTTTGTGCCTTTAGATTTCGAGAAAAATAACAACTAAGGAATAATTTTTCACTTCTCTCATTCACTTCTCAAACCCCAAACCCCAGCCTGGTCTGCTTGGTCTGTTTCGCGAGCATTCCCCCGGAAGTCTCGAGGTGTTGCACCTCTGGGTTTAGAAACTTTTTTGATCGCCCCCTTTTGAAATCCAAACAATACCAAAAACTGAATGTGACCTTGAGACCTTGTGTGAAACAGGACAAATACAAGCACCCCCAATTGTAACGCAAGTCTAATTTATAATGGTCAACCGGAATACAAACTGGCACTAAGGGAGGTGGACTACGGCTATGTCCTTGTTATCTTTAAGCTTGAGCTGAGCCCAGCAGAGAACGCAGGGTTAACGTAGTTTCCAGCTGCTTATTTTGTGTTGATACAAATAATGAACAGTAAGCCTTAAAGACCATTGAGGATTCTGTAATCTACCCTTCTGATTCCGAAAGGGCCGGATTGAGATGTTAATTTCTCATCTTTCCCAGAATATTTTCACCCCTCACTGAGAAAGGTGAGCAGTAGGCCTCCTTGTTCTCGATCTCCAGAGGCAGAAGGACTGGAGCTTGCCTAGACATAGAGAGAGAGAGGGACAGAGATGAGAAGAGAGAGAGAGAGAGAGAAAGAGGACAGCTGTTTGTGTTTTCTTCTTTATTTACTTCAAATTATTACTTTGAGCCTAGGAGAGAGTTGACAGGAGTCTCTGGGATCAGGCTTGTCGTAAATTCCTCTCGAAGTTGAAGGGAAATGGCACAGTTGGGTTCGGTGCAAGGGTTTAGGGACTTTAATTAGGATTTGTCAGATTAATGCTTCTCCCTCGTTTGAGTAGAGGCTCAGTGTGTCTGTCTGTGCTGTGCAGTGAGGGGAGTGAAGACGGCCGGGCACAGAAGGACCCTTCTCTGACAGACGGGCCAGGCAGAGCGGTCATACAGATATTAAATAGCAATACTCTCCTGACTTAGTCTCTCAGTCTGCAGTCCATGAATTTTAATACACTCGCTGATCAAGTGAGATGCAGAATGGTTTAAAACTGTGTTGAACTTGCATTAAATTAGTTCACTGAGAAATTAGGGAAGGCATTATTTTATCATTCAAGCCCAAATATTAATATCAGTTTGTCCCTCATCCATGTGTTTGGGAGCTGTTGGCATTTTTTTACAGTATGAGATTTCAACTCTGCAAGCAGGTGAGCAAAGTTTTCTTAGAATCACACTGTCTCCCCCTGCTGGAGAGAAATGGAAACAAGAATTGAAAATTCTAAAATCTGTTATTCCTTAATTTGGCTGGAGCTAATAGAAAAAGCATGAATCAGTTGGTGAATCTAATCTAATTCATTGTCTTTAATGATGAATTAGAATTAAGAAGTTGTTTTAACTGTTTTGCCAATAATCAAGTCTATTATTAATAATATTTTAAAAATCCAGTCGAAGGTTTGGCAAAATTAATAGATCTGGGAGTACCTAGCCTTTGTTAACCATATTGCCATGTTGAAAAAACCTGGAATCAAGGCTAGAAAGTATCAATCGCAGTAAGATAACATATACTGTAACCTTAAGACTCAGTAATCACTAATTGCTATACAATTGAATTACAAACAGTCAAGAACTCATTCAGTAGTCAGTTGAATAACAAGTAGTGTGTTGTGGTATTCGCTAAAACTTGCACTGCTTTTGCTCTCCATTACTTAATCATTCGTACATTTTGAACCACACATTTCTCAGTGAGGCAAATCTGATCAAAGTGCAAGTCCCTTCTCCTCACTCGATTGCTGATCACATGGTGTTTACAGTATGTGCCATTTTCCTCATCTAAAGCTGAATGAATTCCATCTCAGAAAAACACTTTCCAAATCCATAAACAGTCTCTCTCTCTCTCTGATTCGTGCATTTTTGTGAACATACGACTGAAATCTTGCACAGAGAACAAAGTGCATGAGAATTAAAATTCATAATAAGGCATTCCTCAAAACAGAGATGTGCGGTCATCAAATATTAACTGGCAAAATCAAAGGGCTAGGTCTTTGTTCCCTCCTTTACATGTCCAGACGTGTAGGAAGCTTGAGCAATTACATCACAGGTGTGTCAGTGAAATGTGGCTCTTTTTCAGCTTGAGATCTCATCTGACAGGGTGCACGCTAACCGTAACCCTGTGTGCACCTCAAGGTGTTTCAAACTCTCTTTTCGGGGAGGTTGTCATCTACAGTCTTCATGCTCAGAATTTGTATTGAACTTTCTTTTAATCTTCTCCAAACTTGATGGCATAAGCATATCGCTGCGCTCCACGCATGGCTGTAGAGCAGAGAGAGTGAACAAGAGAGAGGGAGAGATAAAGGGGGAGAGAGCACAGACAGACAGGACCAGTGAACAAACAGGCAGAAGGAGACAGAAATGCAAGCAAGCTCTGTTGCCCCAGCTTTGCAATCACATCGTTCCTCCTTTTCAAGCTTTACTCACAGCACCAGGAGATAATCTCACAAAGCTGTTTTCAAAGCTACTCTCCTCTTTCAAAAGAGCCACAAACAGAGACATTATCCCCCACTTCAAAAACAACTGGAGAGTTGTTTTAGAGGTGTTAGCATTTTGTGTATAGCATAGATGAAAATACACAGCCAGCACGTTCACTCATAAATGTGAAATATTGAGTACAAATGGGTGCGCACTAGAAATGTAAAGTCATTTCCAATTGAGCCGACAAATTACAAAATACATATATACAAAACACCATAAAGATCAATTTATCAAAATAAAATACTAAATACTTGTATTTTGTAACGTGTTTAAATAAAATGCCAAAATATATTTGCAAGTCGACGTGCCGAACAGCAACAACACTAAGTAACGTTTACAAAACCTTTTTTGTTGCTATGACTGTGATATGTTGTTGTTTATCTACCTTAGTTGAGCAAGTTACTCTGGATAAGAGTGTCTGCTAAATGACCAAAATGTAAATGTGAAAAGGAACTGCAAAGCACACTGGGTATTGTTATTGGCCTTGTATTTGGGGAGGAGCTTATTAGAATAATACTCAGCATGCTTTGCAATTGTTCATTTTTTGCATTTATATTAAACATTTTGTCACCTTAGCAGATGCTCTCATTTAGCGACTTAGAATTAATGCATTAATCTTAACATGAGACAACAACATATCACAATCATATAAAGTACATTCATTAGCCAATGTCCACAAAATATTTCACAGTATATTATCCAATACCAAAGTGATAACACTAGCTTACTGTGAGTTGGGGTTGGGTGTTTTGGACAAGTTTCAACAACAAAACAATTATGTCAAGCCCTGTGTGGTAGGAATAGTCTAATTACTCTGAATGTCACTAGTGTGCTTCTCTTCTGTGAATTTCCCTACTCCATTCTTTACTGCTCAATTTTCAATAGGTCTACTCGTTGCTGAGGAATGAATCCTTATCCCATCAGTACTAGACAGTAGATGGCAGTGATTATAACATGCTGGCAACTTTGTCTCTTTGTAAACCATTGTTAACTTTCATGCCTGGAATGTATCCATTTGCACAGACCATAAAAGCTCACATACAGTAGAAGCAACAGGTCTTTCTATCTAAATATAAACATTTTGACCTATTCCACCAGATAGGGAAATCATAAATCAGACAGTCACTGATAAGATTACAGCAAAATTAGCTACCTGCCGTTAGCTTGTTAGCTATCAGACATCATGATGCTGCCACAAATGAATGTGCATGTTCATTCTAGTAATCTAATAGAGAGAAATAGTAATGGTGTCTTTTGTTGAAGCCTTTTTGTAGGCACTAACTCCGCCATGGTTTGTTGAGCAAGCCTAGGGGATTTTTTTTGTTGTTGTTGGGATAAATACTGAAAATAAGGTCTGTGGTAAACACAAGTTTAGAAGATCTCATACATTTGGTTCCATGAGATCATCTTCATCAGCTAACTTCACTTTGTGAATTTTTAAGCATTTATGTAATATTTTTTTTATTTTAAATATAACGCACATAAAGGCTTCATAATTCATAAAGGTCATGTTAACTGACTGATATTATCTCAGAGAAAAAAACATATAAGATCTCATAAGCATGTGTTAACCTCAGAACATATTTACAGCATTTATCCCAAAACCCTGTTTCCCAATTCAGTTTGTAGTAGTAACGGCTGAACAAACCAGAGGTAATTCATTTCTGGGTTTTAGGACTACAAGCTGGCGGTCTCTATTGCTAATTCATTCTATGAAGAGCGTCTTTTTTCAACTAACCGAACACAACATGAGTCACGTGGAGTAGCTAATAGCTAGGTTGGCTATTGGAATGTTGCACTGTCTAAGCTTCCGCCAGACAGTCTAATTAAATGTTGATAACATTACTATCAAAGTCTGACATTATCTATTAACGACCATCTAACGACTTATCATTTGTTAATAACTAACATTAGCGTGCTATCCACGACCTGTTCATTGTAGCTAGTTCGATAGCTAGCTAGCTACATAGCCAATGCTATCCTGTAGCTACCTACTGTAGCTAGATACATACCATCTGTGAAAATACTGCTACAAATACCAAGAAACCCATTTTGATTAAGATCTTCACTTTGAACACAAACATGTTATTCTGGCACAAATTTCACGTTTAACTTAATACACACGTTGCTCGCAGACAAACAGGAAAATGTACATTTTTTGAATATAGCCGGCATTTACAAATAGAAATACTGCAGGTTGAACTTTTTCTCATTGTGATAACAATGCACAAGTACATTTGAGTGGCTATTTACAAATGCCAAACACAATTACCATATTTTAAGCATCATAACATGCACAAGTGGCTCAAATAATTCCCATGGATCCAATAACACACTTTCTCTCTTTTGTGCTTTCGAAACCTCTTATCGCTCATGTTAATGGCCCTGTATAACTCAGTTTAACTGTGTCCTTTTCCATCACTCTATAGCAGAAGTATCCTACCAGGACAAGTGAACAAAGTTAATACGCAACCAGAAATTTAATTTAAGTGATTAGCTGATGTACAGGCATATTGTCATATTTGACAATTATAAAATCATTCAAACCCAAGGAATCAACAGCTCTCTTTCTTTCTCCTGATGTCTCTGTCCCTCACTAATTTCACCCCACTGTATTGCATTCAGATGACCCTGTATATCTAATACCTTTTCAATCTACAGCAATGAGTAGTAACACAGCAAACCTTTATAGCACTTGTTGATTTAATGAATAAGCCCTATTTTCAAATAAATTCCAGTGTGTGTTTGTGTGTGTGTGTGTGTGTGTGTGTGTGTGTGTGTGTGTGTGTGTGTGTGTGTGTGTGTTTATATATACAGGACCAGTCAAAAGTTTGGACAAACATACTCATTCAAGGGTTATTTCTTTATTTATACCATTTCCTACATTGTAAAATAATAGTGAAGACATCAAACTATGAAATAACACATATGGAATCATGTAGTAACCAAAAAAGTATTAAAATATATTTTAGATTTTAGATTCTTCAAAGTAGCCATCCTTTGTCTTGATGACAGCTTTGTACACTCTTGGCACTCTCTCAACCAGCTTCACCTGGAATGTTTTTCCAACAGTCTTGAAGGAGTTCCCACATATGCTGAGCACTTGTTGTCTGCCTTTCCTTCACTTTGCAGTCCATCTCATCCCAAACCATCTCAATTGGGTTGAGGTCAGGTGATTTTGGAGGCCAGGTCATCTGATGCAGTACTCTCCTTCTTGGTCAAATAGCCCTTACACAGCCTGGAGGTGTGTTGGGTCATTGTCTTGTTCAAAAACAAATGATAGTCCCACTAATCACAAACCAGATGTGATGACATATCGCTGCAGAATGCTGTGGTAGCCATGCTGGGTAAGTGTGCCTTGAATTCTAAATAAATCATGACAGTGTCACCAGCAAAGCACCCCCACACCATCACAGCTCCTCCTCCATGCTTCACAGTGGGAACTACACATGCGGAGATCATCCGTTCACCTACTCTTGTCTCACAAAGACACGGCGGTTGGAACCAAAAATCTCAAATTTGGTCTCATCAGACCAAAGGACAGATTTCCACCGGTCAAAGTAGTGGTTTCTTTGCAGCAATTCGACCATGAATGCCTGATTCACACAGTTTCCTCTGAACAGTTGATGTTGAGATGTGTCTGTTACTTGAACTCTGTGAAGCATTTATTTGGGCTGCAATTTCTGAGGATGGTAACTCTAATGAACTTATCCCCTGCAGCAGAGGTAACGCTGGGTCTTCCTTTCCTGTGATGGTCCTCATGAGAGACAGGTTCATCATAGCGCTTGATGATTTTTGCGACTGCACTTGACAAAACTTTCAAAGTTCTTGAAATTGTCTGTGTTGTCTGACCTTCATGTCTGAAAATAATGGACTGTCGTTCTTGCCATAATATGGACTTTTACCAAATAGGGTATCGTCTGTATACCACCACTACCTTGTCACAACACAACTGATTGGATCAAACACATTAAGAAGGAAAGAAATTCCACACATTAACTTTTAACAAGGCACACCTGTTAATTGAAATGCATTCCAGGTGACTACCCCATGAAGCTGGTTGAGAGAAAGCCAAGCATGTGCAAAGCTGTCATCAAGACAAATGGTGGCTACTTTGAAGAATCTCAAATATAAAATATATTTTGATTTGTTTAACACTATTTTGGTAACTACAGTGGCAAGAAAAAGTGTGAACCCTTGGATTTAATAACTGGTTTACCCTCCTTTGGCAGCAATAACCTCAACCAAACATTTTCTGTAGTTGTGGATCAGACCTGCACAACGGTCAGGAAGAATTTTGGACCATTACTGTTTACAAAACTGTTTCAGTTCAGCAAAAATCTTGGGATGTCTGGTGTGAACCGCTCTCAAGGTCATGCCACAGCATCTCAATCATGTTGAGGTCAGGACTCTGACTAGGCCAGTCCAGGAGGTGTATTTTCTACTGTTGAAGCCATTCTGTTGTTGATTTACTTCTGTGTTTTGGTTTGTTGTCCTGTTGCATCACCCAACTTCTGTTGAGCTACAATTGATGGACAGATAGCCTTACATTCTCCTTCAAAATATCTTGATAAACATAGTAATTAATTTTTCCATCAACAATAGCATGTAGTTCAGGCCCTGATGCAGCAAAGCAGCCCAAACCATACTTTACAGTTGGGATGAGGTTTTGATGTTGCTGTTCTGTGTCTTTTTTGCCAGTAGCGCTGTGAAACATCCAGGTGCTCTTTTGTGAACTTCAAACGTACCACAATGTTTAGGCTATCTACGTTAGCCAAGTAGATAGCTGTTACTTCTGGTTATACAACATTATTTCATAATGCTAGCGAACCAGGCTAGCTATGATACTGTAAAAGGCTGCGTCTTTCGAATCCGGTATCAGGAAGAATAAAAGTCAGAATCTGTCGTTAATTATCTTTAATTAAATTCAAGCAATAAATGGCAAATGCAATTTTTCGTATATACGGGTTCACTATAACACCACGCAGGGTAGAACAGAGAACTGACAGGATGTAAGTAAACAGCTGTTCTTATACTGTGATAGATATAGGCCAACAGACGGGTTGGAACTATCACAGTAGAGGCTGAGCGCGGTTTAGACTTGCTCACCCTATCGCAGGCGCTCAGGCTAGTCCCAGCCTCTTGGCGCTTCTTGGAGTCCACCCTCTGTCGATGTATAGATTCTTACTGTTCTGGTATCACACCTAGTTATAACAGTTGCTCAGTTCCTGCTATTGTGTTGTTCAGTATTTTTCCATCTCAGTTAAACCTCGTGATGACCACCCCTCCCTATACCTGATTAACCACAACTTTGTAACATGCAGCAAGTCACACCATGTGCTCAATATTGTCACACACACAGACAGGCAGGGCAAATGTAGCAAACAGTACACCGCTTTGCAACATGCAACATGCAAGTCACACCATGTTGCTCAGCTCTTGTCACACACACACACACACACACACACACACACACACACACACACACACACAGACAAAGACAAAGCAGCTGTTGTTCAAACAATTCAATCTTACGTAATATGGTAGCGCGTTATAGAGCATAAGCATAAATCCTCACAATACCACAGACGAAAGGGGAATGATACTAGTGTAGCATGTCATAGGAAGATGTGCATAGCTCATGTTAGCTAGCTACCTTGCTAACAACAGCTAACTGTAACCCATTGGCATTTCGGGTCAATACAGGGCAGGCACTTGGATACTAGCTTGCTAGCTAATCATAGGATGTAGCCAGCTTGCTTTCAATAATGTTTAAACTCGAACTAGCTAGCTACCGTTAACTAGCTATAGTTAGCTACTGCACTTCTGTTCATCGCGCTGTAACGTGCAATTGAACTTATTTAAGTGCCCAAAAAACATAATACTTCCAGGTCAACTGTAAAATGAATAAAATTGTAAAGCACAATTTCCCAAGCTCCATCGGGTCTTGTTTTTAAATTGGGGGTGGGGAAGCGAAACCTACTGCGTGATAGGTAAAGGGGGAGATAAGCCATGTGGGGAAAGTACTTTTTTCACCCAATCGGTCCAACTGATCACCTCTAAAATGTAAAAAAAACACACTATAAAGAGTTTATATGATGTGTCATTACATACCTATTTGAAGACTTGTGTCGAATTTGTATTGGGTTTTTAGGGCACCGCTAAAGTTATCTTCAGAAGTAAATAGCGGCTTCGCGGCTTTTGAAAGTCATGATGGCTTGCAGTGATGATGCAAAAAAATAAATGCCTTCAGTTGTACAATTGACTAGGTATCCCCCTTACCCTGTCCCTGTCCCTTTCTTGTTTTTAATCTGCGAGAGAAGCACTACACCTGGTGGAGAGAGGCTGTACGACACAGAATTAGTTGCATTATGCATGCTGTACGTCATGACACGACACAATTTAACGTAGAGCATCGGAGGGGTCAGTTTTTCAACTTTTCTCCAACAATATCGGGCCATTATCATGTAAATACAGTGCCTTGCGAAAGTATTCGGCCCCCTTGAACTTTGCGACCTTTTGCCACATTTCAGGCTTCAAACATAAAGATATAAAACTGTATTTTTTTGTGAAGAATCAACAACAAGTGGGACACAATCATGAAGTGGAACGACATTTATTGGATATTTCAAACTTTTTTAACAAATCAAAAACTGAAAAATTGGGCGTTCAAAATTATTCAGCCCCTTTACTTTGAGTGCAGCAAACTCTCTCCAGAAGTTCAGTGAGGATCTCTGAATGATCCAATGTTGACCTAAATGACTAATGATGATACATGCAATCCACCTGTGTGTAATCAAGTCTCCGTATAAATGCACCTGCACTGTGATAGTCTCAGAGGTCCGTTAAAAGCGCAGAGAGCATCATGAAGAACAAGGAACACACCAGGCAGGTCCGAGATACTGTTGTGAAGAAGTTTAAAGCCGGATTTGGATACAAAAAGATTTCCCAAGCTTTAAACATCCCAAGGAGCACTGTGCAAGCGATAATATTGAAATGGAAGGAGTATCAGATCACTGCAAATCTACCAAGACCTGGCCGTCCCTCTAAACTTTCAGCTCATACAAGGAGAAGACTGATCAGAGATGCAGCCAAGAGGCCCATGATCACTCTGGATGAACTGCAGAGATCTACAGCTGAGGTGGGAGACTCTGTCCATAGGACAACAATCAGTCGTATATTGCACAAATCTGGCCTTTATGGAAGAGTGGCAAGAAGAAAGCCATTTCTTAAAGATATCCATAAAAAGTGTTGTTTAAAGTTTGCCACAAGCCACCTGGGAGACACACCAAACATGTGGAAGAAGATGCTCTGGTCAGATGAAACCAAAATTGAACTTTTTGGCAACAATGCAAAACGTTATGTTTGGCGTAAAAGCAACACAGCTGAACACACCATCCCCACTGTCAAACATGGTGGTGGCAGTATCATGGTTTGGGCCCGCTTTTCTTCAGCCGGGACAGGGAAGATGGTTAAAATTGATGGGAAGATGGATGGAGCCAAATACAGGACCATTCTGGAAGAAAACCTGATGGAGTCTGCAAAAGACCTGAGACTGGGACGGAGATTTGTCTTCCAACAAGACAATGATCCAAAACATAAAGCAAAATCTACAATGGAATGGTTCAAAAATAAACATATCCAGGTGTTAGAATGGCCAAGTCAAAGTCCAGACCTGAATCCAATCGAGAATCTGTGGAAAGAACTGAAAACTGCTGTTCACAAATGCTCTCCATCCAACCTCACTGAGCTCGAGCTGTTTTGCAAGGAGGAATGGGAAAAAATGTCAGTCTCTCGATGTGCAAAACTGATAGAGACATACCCCAAGCGACTTACAGCTGTAATCGCAGCAAAAGGTGGCGCTACAAAGTATTAACTTAAGGGGGCTGAATAATTTTGCACGCCCAATTTTTCAGTTTTTGATTTGTTAAAAAAGTTTGAAATATCCAATAAATGTCATTCCACTTCATGATTGTGTCCCACTTGTTGTTGATTCTTCACAAAAAAATACAGTTTTACATCTTTATGTTTGAAGCCTGAAATGTGGCAAAAGGTCGCAAAGTTCAAGGAGGCCAAATACTTTCGCAAGGCACTGTAAACGCTTGAATAAAAACGTAGTTCACACCCCAGATGTTGATGCCAACACAGTCGCTACAGTCCCATTCGTTTTTATAGCAGCCTCGTTTGAATGTCGCGGTTGCGCAAATTTGTACGGAATGAGGTTAGTCAACAGTAACCAACTAATTTCAACTTGGACAAAGATATTATAACTAACCTTTGCAAGTTAGGAAGCTAGCTAGCTAGTATTCAGGGGCTTCGTCTGCTAACCCAAAACATCATTATTCTTTTCATAAAAGTTTATTGTGTATTTTCTAGGGCAAAAATAAATAAAGGATGGTACTTGTCTACTTCAAATATAGCTATGGCTCATATCAGCAAGCATTCGTATCTGCACTATCTACTATAGATTCTAAGAAATCATTAGGCGCTGACAATCTGGATCCATATTTACTCAAGTGTGTGGCACCTATCATTGCTAGTGCCGTGACATATAGCTTTAATCAAACATTAGTTGTAGGAAATATTCCTAAATCTTAGAAAACAGCTTTTGTTTTACCACTCCTCAAGGGAGGTGATGAGAGTGAATTGGATAATTATCTGCCCATCTCTAAGCTCTCCTGTTTGACTAAAATTCTAGAGTCACTGGTGAATAGGCAACTACAATCATTTTTTACTGTTAACAATACTCTTTCTAGCAATCAATCTGGCTTCAGACCTAAACACAGTACCACTAGGGCCACTGTACGTGTTGTAAATTATATTACTAATGCCCTAGATAATAGACAGTACTGTGCCGCCTTGTTCATAGATTTGTCTAAAGCTTTTGACACTGAAGACCATGCGATACTTTTGGGTGAGCTGACTTTAATAGGACTGGGATCGGATGCCTGTCGTTGGTTTCATGACTATCTAAAGGATGGAAGTCAGGCTGTTAGAGTCGACGGCATCCAGTCGGAGCCAGTGGTTGGCTCTCAAATTAATCAGGTCTCTGCATATAAATACTTAGGGATATGGTTGGATGATAAACTGTCTTTTAAAATGTATAGTGACAAACTTTGTAAAGAGCTAAAAATCAAGCTAGGCTTCCTCTATAGAAACAGGACATGTTTGTCCTCTACAAATAGAAGACAAATTGTGCAAGCTACTTTTATGTCTGTTATAGATTATGGGGATATTATCTACATGCATGCTACGGCATACACACTTAAATCGCTGGATGCTAATCATTGCGCACTTAAGTTTATTACGGGTGCTAGCTACAGAACTCACCACTGTGTTTTATATCAAAATGTAGGTTGGACTTCGCTGTCCGTGAGACGAGAACAACATGCTCTCGTGTTTGTCTATAAAGCACTTCTGAATAAACTACCTTCTTATTTATCATCACTCAACATTATAATTATAATTCCTAAAACCAGGTCTCAAGCATGGATTACACTTGAGGCCCATGCGATCTCCACAGAGTTTGGTATGGCTGCCTTTTCCTGTTACGCTCCTTGCTTATGGAATAGCCTGCAGACTAAACTTAAACTTGAGACTCTTATCCCCCTGTCGCCCATTTATACATTTATAGGGGAATTTTATTTTTGTATTGCTTGTAACTGTTTCGGGTAATGCAGGTTCTTGTGCTGTGAGGAGAAAACCTGTGTGTAAATGTAGCAATCTGCTGCCGTATTTTTTGTGTGTTATCTGTTATGGTTTTGTTTGTCTTGTGTAGTTTCTTAATCATTGTACCTAAACTGTATGTGTAAACATGTTTACGCAGGGCCCAGCTGTAAAAGAAACCTTGGTCTCAGTCTGTGTTCCTTGTTGAAATAAAGGTATAATAATTCAGCAAGGTACACAGCTGGTTGCATAGTAACGGCGTCAGCGTAACTGGCCTGAATCTATTCTGTAGTTACTGTCCCTCTATTAGCATAAAATTGACTTCCAAACCAGAGAAAGTCATGTTTATTAAGTGATTATATTTTAACTCATTCACACGCAACGTACAAAATCTGGTGGATTTTTTGTTCAGCAGTATTGTGGGAACCCCCCTAGAATATCAGGAGCTGTTACAGAGGGCTGAGGCAGTGGCCAGACACCCCACTTTAGATTAATGGAGGACACTTGAATCAGGTTGGTCACATTTGATCAGGTCAATGGTCAAAATACTATTTGTCCTGGAATTCATCTAACCACCATTGACAATGTAATCAGAGGATTTAGTTTATTTATTTTCCTCACGAATCTTCACACAATACCCCATTATGACAGAGTGAAAACGTGTGTGTAGAGGTTTTTGCAAATTTTTTGAAAAATATATACAGAATTATCTAATTTACATACCTTAAGGGAACATTTTGACATTCGCCATATGGTTAGTGAGAAAGACCACATTGCAAATGTACGGTCCCTTACTAGACGTCCGAAAACGTTTGTAAAATTCGAGGACGGCGTCGGGCCGTGCGGCAGGGCCAGATCTTCCGGGAAGTCATCAAACGAACTCTCTCGGACATTCGGTTTCAGTTTATAAAATAATCACATTTTGGTCATTTTTCCGCTGTCCCGGTAAATCCCACAAGAGGGCGAATGGAATCATATTGCAAATGTACAAAACATCACGAATCATGACGTGGCCTTATCTCCTAAATGGAAAATATTTTGAAGCCGAAACTTGGTGAGCATAGGTTTGGCATAATGGGCAGTTGGCCCCGAACAAGATGGCGTCTAGGCCTCAACGGTTGTTGAGTTATGGCCATTTTTCTGGGATTAAATGTATCTATCGTCATTTAAGAGAAATCGTACAATGTCAAATTGGTGATGTTGAAAAATATATATATATTTTTTTAAACAGTTACAGATCCAGTTGCAGCGTGTTCATACGAATATTTTTAACGTGTGCTTCGGAGCTCTGTGAGATTTCTGTGATTTTCTGTGATTTTCTGAAATAACACACACTCACTAAACCCTCCATAAATAAGTCAGTTCTTAACACAGACTTAAAACTCTGTAAACTCTAAAAATTATATAATTGCCTACCCTAAGGAGGATATGTGTTCACTTTCAGGTCAGATCTTTTCAAAACTTCCCGTGTGATTAGGCAACCCCCATGAACTAACTGTAAGTCAGTCATTTCTCCCAACAGATGTCAAAGAAAAGCTCTCACACACACACACACACACACACACAGCAAGGATGGAGTGACAAAGTGCGGTGCTTAAAGACACACAGAGCCTGCAATGGTATTTCCATATTCTCTAGGCCGTGCTGAGTTCAACGAGATGCCCCGCTTGACCGTAGCTCGCTCTGAGTGCAGCGACCTTGAAAAAAAGATGGCTAAAATTGAAACATGGCCCTAAATGTCATTTGCTTTTGGGTGACAGTGAGAGAACCGTTAGGGTGAGAGCACAATTCGACCTCAGGTACGTTCCTGAGGTCCTCCCGATTTGTGCAAGCCTAACCTTGACCGTGTGGCATTAACCCTTAATAGTTAATCAGGGTTTTTTGATCTCACAGATTACAATGACATCTCTCCCCATAGGACTACATTGCCTGCTCCTCTAAAGTCAAGCTGAAGCCTATGTGGGTTATGAATGCCTTATGAACCTGTCTTCAATGACAGTCCATCAGGACACTATGAGGTCTACCTATGTCGATTCTAAGCTTCCTGAAGCAACGGGAAGTGGTTAAGTGAAAACTGTAACTCAGCCACTCAGGAACATTCACTGTCTTCTTGTTAATTAAGCAACTCCAGTGTAGATTTGGCCTTGTGTTTTAGGTTTTTGTCCTACTAAAAGGTCGGTGTCAGTAAAACTCAGCAAACAAAAGTGTATTTAAATTGTTTCAAGCAGCACAGTTAGTCACCAATGCTCTGCTTAACACTGCCTAACCAGCTCTGCTAGGGTGAGTAAAATGGTTTGAGTGGTCTCATTTGTGTCTGGAAGTAGCTAGCAAGCTAGCCAACGTTAGCTTGGGTGCTTGACAGCCGTCGTAAGGCCAGAACGCTCAAATCAACCCTACTTCTAGGCCCGAACGTAACATTCTCATTACGCAGACATAAGCACAGTTGACACCATGGAGGTGCGGATGTTTACTTATTACACAAGTTGTTTTTTTCCAGTTTCGTCCTACGAACAGATTGTAGTGGTAAAATAAAAAGGGAAACATTTTTAAGGCATTTCTAAGCATCACGCCAGTCAAAACAGGCTCTGCGAACATTCGATTCCATTAATTTTCTATGGACTCGCGCTAGTGTTCCAGTTTAGCCAACATTCTTAAGCCGTCTTTTTCAGCCTTGGGTGAATTTTGACTCGTTCTATTGTCCAGCCTATAGATAGCCAGAGAGAATTTACGAAAGCACCCGAATGTCCATTGAGAAAGCACAATAACTATAACATTTAGCTAAGCTACGAATGACTAGAATAATCAAGTCAATAAACGTTGGGTAGTTAGATAGCCTGTAGTTAATATACTGGCAGGTTTGATATATAATCACTAGCCTTAGGTAGATAGCTAACATACCGGTACATACTGCTGTAATGATATGCTATGTGGTTCGTAAGGACAGTGTAGCTAACAAATTGTCAGCTAACATAACGTGTAAGGTAACTTATTTGAAAAGTAATTACTTTATTACATTGAGTAGCAAGCTACCCCTTGGTCATTAGGGCAAATCTGGTCTGTGATAGGAGTTAGGGTTTTCACACCGAGCTCGGCTATTAGACTATTCTTTAGTAAAGGTTGAATAGTCTATTGTTCAGCTATTAGCCCTCCTCCCCAACTTGCAACAAATTGCTGTTCCCATCTCATTCCTTTCCCTCTTCCACATGTCATCATTCTGCTCCTAAGTGGCTCACTTGTGGGAATGCTGGCAGGATATGGCAGCATCTTCGGTTGTGCGTCAAGAATGCTGCATACAGTAGCACGTCTGTATGAAGGTGTGGTTATTCATAGGCAAATTGTTATATGTTATGGAGGTACATTTGTGTCTTTTTGTCGAGAGCAAAACTTTTTCTTTTTTTTCAATCAAAAATAATTGTTCTGAAAGCAACTTTTTTCTGACATAAAGGAAGTCAAAGAGGACACCTACAAAGATGGCATCTCAGGTAAGCAGCACTGGGCTGTATTGACGTATCCTAAAAATGACATCTGCTGCTTTATATCTCAGTTATTGTTTTCATATCTATAAAAAATAAGCTGTTTTTTTTTACTTTTAGAGAGCGAGCTGACCAAGGGGTCGGAAATGTAGATATTGCCAGATGTTCATTGTCTGAGGAACAGGCTGTGGAAGCTTTATTGCTGGCAAAAGTGTACATAACCAGAGGTAATTAAACTGTTCTGTGTTCTTTTTCTCTATCTCTGCCTGTCTCACATGCATTCATTAAAAAACCCTTAAGATGTCAGCTGCTAATTTTCAGATTTACACCACATAAAAACAGCCATTTTCACTGGACTATCTGTTGCTGTCAAGTCATGATTTCCCTGGGGGTTAGCCTTGCAATAACCAAGTGGTGAGACACATAGCCCTCTATATTTAAATGTTTCAGGTACACTCCGATAGGTGTCTGCGTCACATACAGTATCTTCTATTGACATTATATTATATTATTTGTCCATGTGTCTGTTTTTCAGCATAAAGTACTCTGTAGCCACTTAGTGTGGACATCAGGTGAGACCACACACACAATAACAGTCTCTCTTCTTCACTTCATCCCTCTCCCCTTTCTCCCTAAATCGTCTAGGTTATATCAGCTGTTTTGATGAACCCCTCCCACATCTGAACTGGCTGACACAGAGGGCACAGCATGATCATAGGTGAGATGTTACTTGGTCGGGTCAATAGGAAGTATTATTAAAGAGATGCTTTACATTGAAATACAGACAGAGATGTAGTAGTCCCAGAGTTAACCTCTTTGATCTCTAGGGGCGCTATTTCATTTTTGGATAAAAAACGTTCCCGTTTTAAGCGCGATATTTTGTCACGAAAAGATGCTCGACTATGCATATTCTTGACAGTTTTTGAAAGGACTCTGAAGGAAAACACTCTGAAGTTTCAGAATCTGCAAAGATATTGTCTGTAAGTGCCCCAGAACTCATTCTACAGGCGAAACCAAGATGATGCGTCAACCAGGAAATGAGCAGAATTTCTGAAGCTCTGTTTTCCATTGTCTCCTTATATGGCTGTGATTGCGCAAGGAATGAGCCTACACTTTCTGTCGTTCCCCCAAGGTGTTAGCAGCATTGTGACGTATTTGTAGGCATATCATTGGAAGATTGACCATAAGAGACTACATTTTCCAAGTGTCCGCCTGGTGTCCTGCGTGGAATTCGGTGCGCAATTGCCAGCTGCTTGTACTTTTCCATTTGATTGAGGGGAGAAACCATGCTTCCACGAACGATATATCATTGAAGAGATATGTGAAAAACACCTTGAAGATTGATTCTAAACAACATTTGCCATGTTTTCAGTCGATATTATGGAGTTAATTTGGAAAAAAGTTCGCGTTTTGAGGACTGAATTTTCGGGTTTTTTTGGTAGCCAAATGTGATGTATAAAACGGAGCTATTTCTAATACACAAAGAATCTTTTTGGAAAAACTGAGCATCTGCTATCTAACTGAGAGTATCCTCATTGAAAACATCAGAAGTTCTTCAAAGGTAAATTATTTTATTTGAAGGCTTTTATGTTTTTGTTGAAATGTTGCGTGCTGGATGCTAACGCTAATGCTAACGCTAAATGCTACGCTAGCTAGCTACTTTTACACAAATTATTGTTTTCCTATGGTTGAGAAGCATATTTTGAAAATCTGAGATGACAGTGTTGTTTACAAAAGGCTAAGCTTGAGAGATGGCATATTTATTTCATTTCATTTGCGATTTTCATGAATAGTTAACGTTGCGTTATGGTAATGAGCTTGAGTCTGTATTCCTGATACCGGATCCGGGATGGGGAGATCAGAGAGGTTAATGATCCAAGGTCAGTTTTGCATTTCACCTCCTGATTTAAGATGTCTAACCGTGTAAAAAAACAAGGCTTAATCATGCTCTGTTTTCTGCAGGTATGTTTTGTGAGAGAGGAAGCCAGTCTCGTCATCGCCACCTTAACCTTCGGGCCAACTGGGGGAGACACCGCAATTGTGATGAACTGAGAGAATATTAGGGTAGCACTGTAAATTCATCAGTTATTCTGTGCTCTGGCACACTCTGACGAGAGTGCTCTGAAATCGGAGTAGATAGCCAGACTGAATTTACGAACGCACCAGAAATTGTTACTTGTATAGTGGAGACTTTTGTTATGACATGTAGCTAGCTAAAGAATGAACCATAATCACAACTCATGACGTTACTACCCTGCATGAATCTGTAGGTAGCTAACCAACCAGGTTCAATATTAGCTAGCCAAGCAAATGGCTCTGAGATACGAATAATAAGATCATACACATGACGTTAGCTAGTAAGCCAGCCAGCTAATGTTAGCTAGCTAACAGTACACTTTAACTTGAAATTAAACCACTTTCTTACCCATATACATCATAGATGGACACGTCTCCTGACAGGGATGCCATGGTTAGAAGATATAATCCGAAGACAGGTATTTTCTGCATTTCCTTAGCTATCATACCCAAATTTCACTGAACTCGGTCCTCCAGTAAGTGGAGAGCAGCACTTTGGCAGTTTTACTACGTGATACAGGATTACCAATACATACTGACCAGCTCAAATAGACAGAAACGTACTATATGGCAGACCAATCCAAACTCATCCCTCGGCATGTCCAGCCCAGTCATTATCTCAGCCAATTTTCAAAGAAAAATGTGGCTTTTTCTGTGGCTAAACCAACTAGGCTCGTAATTTAACAATTGTATTCGTATTTACAGATGGCATTCAAGTTTTTTATTAAGGAAAGTTCACACGTTCGAGAAGGCATTTCAGCCAAAAAACACATTTAGATCAAAACAAAGGTTACGTTCAAACGGCTCTCCTGTGAAGTAGTGACAGGCGAATACGCCTAGTTTCCCGAAGCGGGTCACATATGGAATCATGTAGTTACCAAAAAAAAGTGTTAAACAAATCAAAATATATTTTAGATGTATATTTTATATTTATATTTGAGATAATTCAAAGTTGCCACCCTTAGCCTTGATGACAGCTTTACAAACGCTTGGATTTCACGAGGTAGTCACCTGGAATGCATTTCAATTAACAGGTGTGTCTTGTTGAAAGTTAAATTGTGGAATTTCATTCCTTCTTAATGTGTTTGAGCCAATCAGTTGTGTTGTTACAAGGTAGGGGTGCTATACAGAAGATAGCCTTATTTGGTAAAAGACCAAGTCATATTTTGACAAGAACAGCTCAAATAAGCAAAGGGGAGCAACAGTCCATCAATATTTTAAGACATGAAGGTCAGTCAATCTGGAAAATGTCAAGAACTTTGCAAGTTTCTTCAAGTGAAGTCATAAAAACCATCAAGTGCTGTGATGAGGCCTGCCACAGGAAAGGAAGACCCAGAGTTAACCTCTGCTGCAGAGGATAAGTTCATTAGAGTTAACCGCCTCAGAAATTGCAGCCCAAATAAATGCATCATAGAGTTCAAGTAACAGACACATTTCAACATCAACTGTTCATAGGAGACTGCATGAATCAGGCCTTCATGGTCAATTTGCTGCAAAAAAAACACTACTAAAGGAAACTAATATGAAGAAGAGACTAGCTTGGGCCAAAAAACACGAGCAATGGACATTAGACCTGTGGCAATCTGTCCTTTGGTCTGGAGTCCAAATTAGAGATTTTTGGTTCCAACATCCGTGTCTTTGTGAGATGCAGAGTAGGTGAACGGAGGATCTCCGCATGTGTGGTTCCCACCGTGAAGCATGGAGGAGAAGGTATGATGGTGTACAGGTGCTTTGCTGGTGACAACGTCTGTGATTTATTTAGAATTCAAGGCACACTTAACCGGCATGGCCACCACAGCATTCTGCAGCGATACGCCATCCCATCTGCTTTGAGCTTAGTGGGACTATGTTTTTTTAATAAGACAATGACCCAACACACCTCCAGGCTGTGTAAGGGCTATTTGACCAAGAAGGAGAGTGATGGAGGGCTGCATCAGATGACCTGGCCTCCACAATCACCCTACCTCAACCCAATTGATATGGTTTGGGATGAGGTGGTCCGCAGAGGGAAGATGCTCATCATATGTGGGAACTCCATTATGACTGATGGAAAAACAATCCAGGTGAAGCTAGTTGAGAGAATGCCAAGAGTGTTCAAAGCTGTCTTTAAGGCAAAGGGTGGCTACTTTGAAGAATCTCAAATGTATTTGATTTGTTTAACACTTTATTGGTTAGTGCATGATTCCATATGTGTTTTTTCATAGTGTTGATGTCTTCATTATTATTCTACAATGTAGCAAATAGTGAAAATAACAAAAAAAACTTGAATGAGTAGGTGTGTCCAAACTTTTGACTGGTACTGTATGTGAAGTATGGTTAATTCTACATGGAACTGTTACATTTGAAAGTTATCCAAACACTTTGTTTAGAAAAGCTACATGATCAGCAATTACACTCCTCTCATATTACTCTGTAAGCTACTCAATCAAATGTATTTATATAGCCCTTCTTACATCAGCTGATGTCACAAAGTGCTGTACAGAAACCCAGCCTAAAACCCCAAACAGCAAGAAATGCAGGTGTAGAAGCACGGTGGCTAGGAAAAGCTCCCTAGAATGGCCAGAACGTAGGAAGAAACCTAGAGAGGAACCAGGCTATAAGGGGTGGCCAGTCCTCTTTTGGCTGTGGAGATTATAACAGAACATGACCAAGATTTTCAAATGTTCATAGATGGCCAGCAGGGTCAAATAATAATAATCACTGTGGTTGTCGAGGGTGCAACAGGTCAGCACCTCAGGAGTAAATGTAAGTTGGCTTTTCATAGCCGATCATTCAGAGTATCTCTACCGCTCCTGCTGTCTCTAGGGAGTTGAAAACAGCAGGTCTGGGGCAGGTAGCACGTCCGGTGAAAAGGTCAGGGTTCCATAGCCGCAGGCAGAACAGTTGAAACTGGAGCAGCAGCACGGCCAGGTGGGCTGGGGACAGCAAGGAGTCATCAGGCTAGGTAGTCCTGAGGCATGGTCCTAGGGCTCAGGTCCTCCGAGAGAGAGAAAGAAAGAAAGAGAGAAAAAGAGAGAGCATACCTAAATTCACACAGGACACCGGATAAGACAGGAGAAATACTCCAGATATAACAGACTGACCCTAGCCCCCCGACACATAAACTACTGCAGCATAAATACTGGAGACTGTGACAAGAGGGGTCGGGAGACACTGTGGCCCCGTCCGACGATACCCCCAAAGAGGGCCAAACAGGCAGGATATAACTGACCAATGCAGTAGTCCACAGAGTGGTATGAGAAGAGTAACATCCTCCTGCATATCACATCTGTTTGTAGTTATTGCCTGCTGGACCCATAGGTTGAGGCTAGCCTCATCGAGAAACAGGCTTCCCGTAAAACAGGAAGCCTTAGGAAGTTCATGGCCGAACAATAGCTAAATAGGGGTGGAGACCCGGTGTAAAATCAATGACTCCTTACAACACATTAAACCAATCAAATGCCTTTGTTACGCTCGTCGTTTGAATGAGGAGACCAGGGTGCAGCGTGGTAGGCGAACATCTTACTTTTATTAAAAATGAACGCCTAAAAACAACAAAATACAAAACGAATGTAAAGTTCTGCAGGCTACACAGAAACTATACAAAATAAAGATCCCACAAACTAAGGTGGGAAAAAGGCTGCCTAAGTATGATCCCCAATCAGAGCCAACAATAGACAGCTGCCTCTGATTGGGAACCATACCAGGCCAAACAAAGAAATAGGAAAACTAGCTTGCCCACCCTAGACACCCTGACCTAACCAAAATAGAGAATTATAAGGATCTCTAAGGTAAGGGCGTGACAGCCTTGCTTGGGCGGAACTCAAATAGTGCTCACTAGATTAGTGTTCTCCTTGCAACAGTGGAAATAGCAGATTTAAACACACATCAAAATAAATTGATGAGTTTCAATTTTGTGTATAGTGCACACTTTCTAGCAAAACATAATTCTGTTTTTCTTCCATGTTCTGTAATATTGCAAACTAGCATACGGAACAACTTTCTGCAAAAGGTGTTTTTCCTAGTCTGAAAACAGTGACAAACACAACACATACATTGTGTTGTGGGGGAGGGTTCTTGAAATGTAACATCCAATCAAAATCTTGTTGCTGTGAGCCAGTGGACCACTCAAAGCATTTTTTTTTGCAATATAAAATTCTCTAGACCTCCAAGGGTGGCATGACAGTGACGTGATTTTGGAGGTATGGCAACATGAGACTAGGTTAATGCAAACACTGTCATATCCAGGAGAGTCATGCACTCAACCCTCCTTCCACCTGACTGCACCGGTCCATAACCTGTAGTACATTACATAGATGGAAGGGACTTCATCACCCACACAGAAACCACCAAGTGCTAACAGTCAGTATCTGGATAATATGTGTGATATGCTTTATAATATATGTGATATCAACAGAGAGGTATAATTATTTATTTTTCTTTTTACTTAGGGTAACCTAAATATTGACTGGCTTTCATCAAGCTGCCCTCTCAAGAAAAAGCTTCAAAATCTAACCAGTGCCTGCATGTAACGGTCATCGTCGTCTGATGAGGAAGAATCGGACCAAGCACAGCGTAGGAAGAATCGGACCAAGCACAGCGTCGTAAATGTTCATGACTTTTAATAAACTGAACACTGAAACAAAAATAACAACGTGCAAAACGAAACCAAAACAGTCCTGTCAGGTGCAGAACACGAAACAGAAAACAACCACCCACAAAACATAGGTGGGAAACATCTACCTAAGTATGGTTCCCAATCAGAGACAACGATAGTCAGCTGTCCCTGATTGAGAACCATACCCAGTCAAAACAAAGAAATACAAAACATAGAAACAAGAACATAGAATGCCCACCCCAAATTCCACCCTGACCAAACCAAAATAGAGACATAAAAACCTCTCTAAGGTCAGGGCGTGACAGTACCAGCCCCCCCCCAAAGGTGCAAAACCTGAACCTATAGGGAAGGGTATGGGTGGGCATTTCTCCGTGGTGGCGGCTCTGGTGCGGGACGTAGACCCCGCTCCACCTCTGGCTTGGCCCACTTTGGTGGCGCCTCTAGTGCGAGGACCCTTGCCGCCGACCCCGGACTGGGGACTGTGGAACCTCGTTGCGGGCCCCGGACTGGGCACCCTCGTTGCGGGCCCCGGACTGAGGACCCTCGCTGCGGGCCTCGGACTGGGCACCCTCGTTGCGGGCCCCAGACTGGGCACCCTCGTTGCGGGCCCCGGACTGAGGACCCTCGCTGCGGGCCTCGGACTGGGCACCCTCGTTGCGGGCCCCGGACTGGGCACCCTCGTTGGAGGGCGTCGCTGGAGGCTCCGGACTGTAGGGTGACTCTGGAGGCTCCAGACTGGAGGGCGACTCTGGAGCCTCCGGACCGGAGGGCGACTATGTAGGCTCCGGACTGGAGACTGTCATGGAGGGAGGAGATGCAGAGACAGCCTGGTGCGTGGGGCTGCCCCAGGGCCAACCAGGCTGGGGAGACCTACAGGAGGCCTGGTGGTGCGTAGAGGAGACACAGGATGAACCGGGCTGTGGGGGAGCACTGGAGCTCTGGTGCGCAGCTTTGGCACCACTCCTCCAGGCTGAATGCCCACTTTAGCCCGGCCCCTCCAGAGTGCAGGCACAGGTCGAACCGGGCTGGGGGAGCACTGGAGATCTGGTGCTTACCACTCGCACCTTTCCACTGGGCTCAATGCCCACTTTAGCCCAGCACGGGCGGAGCACAGGCATAGGACGAACTGAACAGTCCCAGCGCACCGAAGACACAGTGCGCAGAGCCGGCGCAGGATACCCTGGGCCGAAACGGCACACCGGAGACCAAGTGCGCTGAGCTTCCACAATCAGCCCTGGCTGGATGCTCACTCTCGCATGGCACTTGCGGAGGGCTGGCATATAGCGCACCGGGCTATGAGCGCGCCCTGGAGACACCGTGTGCTTTATCGCATAACACTGTGCCTGACCAGTACCACGCTGCTTCCGGTAAGCACGGGGAGTTGGCATGGCTCTATAGCCTGACTCCGCTTAGGGGCTGCCTCTCGTGCCTGCTTTGCTCACTTGCCTCTTATTGCCGCATCTCAGCTTTAGCTGCCTCCAGTTCCTTTTTCGGCGGCAATATTCCCCAGCCTGGGTCCCTTTCCGTCCAGTCATACAATAAGTTTTGTAAACATTCCTATGTTGATGATGTAAGGAATATTTGATGGTCTGTGGTGTGTAATGAGTGAGGAGCAACCAGACGCTAGACTTGACACATTTATGAAATTGCTCATTCCAGTTATTAATAAACTTGCACCCATTAAGAAAATTACTGTAAAAATGGTTAAATCCCAATGGACTGATGAGGAATATAATATATTGTATGGTTTAGAGGGATGAGGCAAAAGGAATGGCAAATAAGTCTGGCTGCACAACCGATTGGCAAACATACTACAAATAGAGAAATGGTGCCGGAGATGATGGCTGCCGTCTTATTGGCTCTTAACCAACTGTGCTATTTGGTTTGTTTTTTCACATTGTTTGTGACTTATTTTGTACATAATGTTGCTGCTACCATCTCTTATGACCAAAAAGAGCTTCTGGACATAATAACAGCTATTACTCACCTCGAATTTGACATTTTTTTTAACTTCTTCGGGATAGGGGGCAGCATTTTCACTTTTGGATAAATAGCGTGCCCAAATTCAACTTCCTGCTACTCATCCCCAGAATATAAGATATGCATATCATTAGTAGATTTGGATAGAAAACACTCGGAAGTTTCTAAAACTGTTTGAATCATGTCTGTGAGTATAACAGAACGTATGTAGCAGGCAAAACCCCAAGGTCAAACCATTCAGATTTTTTTTTTGAGGTCACTGTCTATTCAATGAGTTTCATTGGGAAACTAGATTTCTAAGGGACTTGTTTGCAGTTCCTACCGCTTCCACTGGATGTCACCAGTCTTTAGAAATTGGTTGAGGTTATTCCTTTGTGTAATGAAGAAGTACGGCCATCTTGAATGAGTGTCACGTCATGTGTACTTTTTGAGAGAGGCGCATGACTCGAAAAGTAGCGTCAGTTTGTTGTCTTCCTGTATTGAACACAGATAGTCCCGTCTTCTATTTGATCGATTATTAACGTTTAATAATACCTAAAGTTGTATTACAAAAGTAGTTTGAAATGTTTTGGCAAAGTTTACAGGTAACCTTTGAGATATTTTGTAGTGACGTTGCGCAAGTTGGAAGCTGTGTTTTTCTGGATCAAACGCTCCAAATAAATTGACATTTTGGATATATATTGGCGGAATTAATTGAACAAAATGACCATTTTTGATGTTTATGGGACATATTGGAGTGCCAACAAAAGACGCTCGTCAAAGGTAAGGCATGATTTATATTTTATTTCTGCGTTTTGTGTGGTGCCTGCAGGGTTGAAGTATGCTACTCTCTCTTTGTTTACTGTTGTGCTATCATCAGATAATAGCATCTTATGCTTTCTCCAAAAAGCCTTTTTGAAATCTGACATGTTGGCTGGATTCACAACGAGTGTAGCTTTAATTTGGTATCTTACATGTGTGATTTAATGAAGGTTTGATTTTTATAGTATTTTATTTGAATTTGGCGCTCTGCATTTCCCCTGGCTATTGGCCAAGTGGGACGCAAGCGTCCAGCCTATCCCAGAGAGGTTTCAAACTCGTTTTTCAACCACTTCACAGATTTCTTGTTAATTAACAAACTATAGTTTTGGCAAGTCTGTTAGGACATCTACTTTGTGCATTTCCCAACAATTGTTTACAGACAGATTATTTCACTTATCATTCACTGCATCACAGTTCCAGTGGGTCAGAAGTTTATATACACTAAATTGACTGTGCCTTTAAACAGCTTGGAAAAATACAGAAAATGATATAATGGCTTTAGAAGTTTCTGATAGGCTAATTGACAGTCATATTAGACAATTGGAGGTGTACCTGTGATGTATTTCAAACCCTACTTTCAAACTCAGTGCCTCTTTGCTTGACATCATGGGAAAATCAATAGAAATCAGCCAAGACCTCAGAAAAAGAGTTCTAGACCTCCACAAGTCTGGTTCATCCTTGGGAGCAATTTCGAAACGTCTGAAGGTACCACGTTCATCTGTACAAACAATAGTAAGCAAGTATAAACACCATGGGACCACGCAGACGTCATAACGCTCAGGAAGGAGACATGTTCTGTCTCCTAGAGACAGGCATGTACACATGATACATGTACACAAATAATGACTGATGATTGGTTGAGAGGAATTTATTATTATTGTTAGACTTCAGTTCAGCTTTTGACATTATCTATCATAATCTGCTGCTGGAAAAAATGTATGTGTTATGGTTTTACATCCCCTGCTATATTGTGGATTGAGAGTTACCTGTCTAACAAAATACAGCGAGTGTTCTCCTCTTGAAGATAAGGGGGCACTATTTTTATGTTTGGAAAAATAACGTTCGCAAAGTAAACGGCCTATTTCTCAGGACCAGATGCTGGGATATGCATATACTTGACAGATTAGGATAGAAAACACTCTAAAGTTTCCAAAACTGTCAACATTTTGTCTGTGAGTTAAACAGAACTGATAATTGCAGACTAAAACCTGAGGAAAATCCAATCAGGAAGTGCCCCTGTTTTTGAAACTTCTCTGTTGTTATGCATCCCTAGTGCCCATTTAAAGGGATATCAACCATTCTATGGCTTCCCTGAGGTGTCAACAGCCGTTAGACATAGTTTCAGGCTTTTATTTTGAAGAATGAGCGTGAACGACCACATTGCGTAAGTGGAGAGGTGGGGGCTCTCAGAGTGAGTTGTGGGAAAAGGGAAAGGCGGCCATTGTTATTCCCGGTCTTAGTGAAAAGCCAACTGTCCCGGTTGATATATTATCAAATAGATATTTGAAAAACACCGTGAGGATTGATTATAAAAAACGTTTGACATTTTTCTGTGGACATTATGGATATAATTTGGAATTTTCGTCTGCGTTGTCGTGACCGCTCTTTCCGGTGGATTCCTGGGCATAACGCACCAAACTAACGGAGGTATTTGTATATAAAAAATATCTTAAGGGAAAGCCAACAATTTCCTACCATCGTCAGCTTCCTCTCAGCTTGTGCGAAGTAAAATATTGCATGTGATGTTGTGGCCACGGAGTCCCTGTGTCACGTCCAGGGGATCCTCCATCTGGCTTCACTGTAAACACTTGCAAGTTCCAAACATATGATGAAGCATTATCACAGGGAGCTTAGATTTCGATTCCATATTTTGCAGGTTTAGACAGTATGTACTGCCTGAAGGGGCAGTGGCCCCTAAATAACATAAGCTGCTCATCAACAGTAACGTTGGGCCCAAGATTGTAAAACAGGGGAAGGCGGTCCAACCACTTGTCCGACACTGACCTGATTGCAGCTAACTTATCTCTCTGCCACCGAGCTGGTCTGGTGTCTTGGTTATCGAAGCGGAAAATCCTGGAAATAATGTGGAATTTTCCAGAGACATTGTTGCACGGAAAAGTTCTCTGTGGATTCCCCATTGGATCTGAAAACACCATCAAGGGCAAGAACCCCAAAGTATTGATGTAAATGAGTTTGGTCCATCTCCTTCCAACTCTCTCCAAAAACACGCCTTCCCTCCAAATTAGTGCAGTCCAGAATGATTTTCTGGATGGTGTCTGGGATGAACAGTTCAAAAAAAGACTTTATGTCCTGCATATGAGTAACCATCCTCACATTGGCAGCCATTTGGGGTGGGTCATTCCTTGATTAAGAAGACATCCATATTGATGAGATGGTTGTTGATTTTATTTAGTTTATTTAGTAAATATTTTCTTGCATTGTTGGTTAATAAGGGCTTGTAAGTAAGCATTTCAAGGTAAGGTCTACAACTGTTGTATTCGGCGCATGTGACAAATACACATTTATTTGATTTAGCTGCGGTCAGCTTGGCTTGGAAGGTCAGCGCAGGCTTTAGCCTACACATGTAACTGAATTAGCTGACCATCTTGAGATGGTGAATCAGTCAGAAGGGGAGAAGTTCTTAACTTCAAAACTTTGTTCTCTCCATAAGCAAAGCTAACTTAGCTTACTCGCTACTGCCCTTGTTTGTTGTGATTGAGAGGCAAAGACACACCCAAGAAACATTCACATCAAACCACACCCACAAGACAACTCTTGCTTGGATATAGTCATGGCCTCTACCATTTCTTAATATTGATCATTGTTGAAAAATGAATGCCAAATCAGGAAGTACAGTCACCCTTTAAGGGTGTAGATTCAGGAGTGTGCCACAGCCTTTAGTGTTTCTGTTCACAGGTGTGGATTTTCTGTTGGCACCACAATATCAGAACATTTTACTGCATGTTGCTAGGATGAGCATTAGTAAAACATATTTAGGGTTTGAGCCTAAGCAAACAGATTTTGAATGCTGTATTAGGTGCTCATTAAAAATAGATAAGCCAATTCCGCTCAAGATGGACCAACATGTAGCGATGAGGCTAAGGCCTAGGAGTCTGCCCAATTTCACTGGAGAGTGGAGTGAAGCACTTTGGATCTTTATATGAGATTAAATATTTAATATGATAATATTAAGTTAGGCACTAAACAGACCTTTACCATCAGAATCTACGGTTGATTATTAATTTATCACTGACCATCACTCAGCATACTTAGTGTAGAGCTATGTTCCTCATTAGCAATAAACTTCATTGAATATATAGTTATACAGTTGAGCCTATCTTGTAAATAGTTTGCCTATGGTAATAACAACGTAAATATATTATTTATGAACAACCACATGTAAAGTATTTTTGGGGGGGCAACATTTAAGTTGCCCTTGTGCTACGAGTTACTCAACTACTTTGGTAACCAGTATAAAACTACCCCGCTTTACATGGTTTCATATGAATAATTCATGTAGGGTGACTTTGTACTGTGTGACCAGTTTCACCTACGTCCCATATTGAAATGCAGACTGTTTACAATAGCTAAAGTTGTTACAGTATCGTGTGATGCAGTCTCATTTGTCCGAACTGTTTGTCATATGAATTTGCTTTGAGTCAGTGTTGCCTGCGTCATAAAGGACCTTGTCTTTTCCAATGACAATGGGCTCGTGCCCTCTATCTCAGTTCCCCACTCCCTTGACCCTTGTCACTCACAGCTTTCGATGACAGCTGGCTCACCACGAATAAGGAAAATACTTTAGACCTTATTAACCACGCCTAATGAAGCACTGTCCTTGATTAAGACAGAATTTGATGATATCAACTTGAAGTCTTGTTTTTTAGCTTAAATAATATGAGAACCACATTTTCAACAGTTATTATGTGCAAAGATAATTAATTGTTAAGTACAGATGGCATGGCATGAGTCTGTAATCTATCAATCATCGACGCATCCAATACTTGGTGACTTGTATGTGTGAGTACACTTTTGATGTAATGTAATAGCTGAAAGCGCCAAAGAAGCAGGAAGAGGAAATGTAGTTTGTTTAGACTGAACTGGGAGCATGGCGCTCTTTGTGGTAATGCTACAGACGCTCCTACCAGATAGGGCATTTATCAAACAGACCTTATTCCCCATTTATCCCCAGGCTAATGACAACACACTTCTCTAAATGGCAGGTTAAGAGTAGCTGTGTGAAATAGAAACATACATCGCTTTGGTAGCTGTCTCAACAGCAGAAAAATCTTCCATTATCAGTCAAATAAATGTATTTATAATGCCCTTTTTACATCAGCCGATGTCACAAAGTGCTGTACAGAAACCCAGCCTAAAACCCCAAACAGCAAGCAATGCAGATGTAGAAGCACAGTGGCTATAAAAACTTCAGAGAAAGGCAGGAACCTAGGATGAAACCTAGAGAGGAACCAGGCTCTGAGGGGTGGCCAGTCCTCCTTTGGCTGCGCCAGGTTGAGATTATAACAGTACATGGCCAAGATGTTCAAAGGTTCATAGATGACCAGCAGGGTTAAATAATAATAATAATCACAGTGGTTGTAGAGGGTGCAACAGGTCAGCACCTCAAGAGTAAACATGAACAGTTTAGGGTTCCATAGCCGCAGGCAGAACAGTTGAAACTGGAACAGCAGCAAGGCCAGGTGGACTGGGGACAGCAAGGAGTCATCATGTCAGGTAGTCCTGACGCATGGTCCTAGGGCTCAGGTCCTCTGAGAGAGCGAAAGAGAGAATTAGAGAGAGCATACATAAATTCACACAGGACACCGGATAAGACAGAAAAAGTACTCCAGATATAACAAACTGACCCTAGCCCCCGACACAAACTACTGCAGCATAAATACTGGAGGCTGAGACAGGAGGGGTCAGGAGACACTGTGGCCCCATCCGATGAGACCCCCGGACAGGGCCAAAAAAGGATATAGCATCACCCACTTTGCCAAAGCTCTACACAATATTGTGCTGCTGAGGTATAATAAACACATATATATATATATATATATATATATATATATATATATATATATATATATATATATATAGAGAGAGAGAGAGTGGAGGGAACATAAGGTTGAATATATTATTATAGACCTGCTAGATCTACTGTCTCTTTTATATTATGACATTTCAGCTAGATCTACTGTCTCTATTATATTATAACAGACCAGCTAGATCTACTGTCTTTATTATATTACAACAGACCAGCTGTATCTACTGTCTCCATTTCACTTTGGCCATTGATGTGGTCCTGCCCTCTCCTCAACAGCCTCAAATAGGCTATTTCATGTGGGTTGAGGTGGGGCGGCAGACACACGCATCTCACATTTCATGACATTACATGTTTATATTTTGCTTCTACAATTTAAAAAAAATCACAAATAATATTTTATATTATTAATCTCAAACAAGGGCATTAGCATGATAAGAATTTACCAGTCCAAAACGATGTCCTCTCCCGTTAAAAAATATTCCTCCACAATCGCTAAATGAAGCGTCCTACAACAATCTCTCTCACCTTCCCAATCAATGTATTCTAAAATGGTGTGTACATCTGTATATCTAGACTTAGATTTAGCTTTCCCTGACTTAGTTGCCATAATGATTGATATATAAACAGCTGAATCTGCGTGTTTACCAAACAATGCAATGCGTAATATGTGTTTCTCCTTTCGGTGGGAAAGTTCAATAGCGAATGACTCACTTTACGCCGGAGCTTACTACGTGGGTTGGTCTTGCAACACATAAACATGGCGTATTGCCATTTAGTTCAGCTCATTGGCTATCTACCCAGCTAGATTTCAAGACAATCAGTGGTCATTGGGTTAAAAGACAGTCAATCAACGAAACAGCGGGCAAATCATTGGTGCACAATGATGTCATGACTTGTTGTCTTCATATCGGTTTCTTTCAGTCAATACGTCCTGCAAAATGGCCCATCACGTTTGATTGTGTTACAAACAAACCAGTTGATTGCAGTGAAACCAAACATGTGTGGGTTATTTACCTGGAATGTGTCGTCGAAAATGGAATGAGACGGAATTCACGACACAAGCGGTTCACAAAATGCTTCGTATTAGGCTATAAAAAAGTTTTTTATCAAAGAAAAGATCATTCATTGTGTAACAATGACCATTGGAATTGCAAACAGACGAAGATCGTCAAAGGTAAACGATTTATTTTAATGCCGTTTGTGAGTATGTTACGCCTGTGCTGGTTAAAATTGTTTTTTTATGGGGCTCTATGCTCAGATAATCGCATCGTATTCTTTCGCAGTGAATCATTTTTTAAATCTGACAACGCAGTTGGATTAGCAAGATTCTAGGCTTTCGATACATGTGAGACACTTGTATTTTCATGAATGTTTAATATGACTATTTATGTAGCGATCACCGTATGTTGTGGAATTTCAGCCCGCTAGCGGGTTCCATGCGCAGGGAGGTTAAGGTAAAGACTCAAAACGTAGGATTCTGTAAAAGCACACCACAATGAGAATATGTGTTTACTTATAGCTTCCTGTGCCAACCAGAAGTGCCATAATTGGTGCCACAGGGGCTGTTTCGAAGGGTTAAAAAAGTCAGATCTTTCCAAAACTTCATATGTGCGATTAGGCAACCCTCATGAATGGTAAATCAGTCATGACTCCCATAAAATTTAAAAGGAAAACTAAATCACACACACACACACAGCTTGGAAGGAGGGCCACATTGGGGTGCGTAGAGACAGACAGTGCCTGCAATAGTTAACTTTGTTAGAACAAATTACCTATCGAGCTGAAACTTGGAAATCGGGGTTAGCTCAGGTAGGCCTACACATTATGTCAGAACTGGACCCGCAGCTAAAACGTAACTACGTGTTTTATGTTTTTATTATGTTTGAACAGAAGGTGTTGTGAATTTTGGGCCAGCTCTGAAAGTATGTGATAGTTGGCTTCTAAACGAGTTGGAAAAAGTGGGTGTGGTGTCAGTTCGTATCAGTTTGGTGTCAGAATGATATCTTATTGACTGATGGACGGTGACTTGCTGGTGACTTTTGTCCATTTGCAATATGTTTAAACAGTGAGGGACCATCACCAAAGTGACATTCTGAAATCAACCCCAACGAGCTGAACCAGAATCACTGCCCAGTCATCCCGATTTCATCGGGCCAGTTCATTTCGCATTCCTGCAGGATTTTTGAGCATGCCAAATTCGTCATGGTAAATGCCCATTGAACCATATTGCAAATGCATGTGCATTTGCAATATGATTCAACAGTGAAGAAACATCACCAAATGGACATGATGAAATCAACACAATGAGCGATGGAAAGGAACAACTATAACTGCCCGGCCATCCTGTGTTCATCAGGCCAGTCAATTTTGCATTTCTGCAGGATTTTAGAGCATGACAAATTCGTGATGGTAAATGCCCATTGAAACATATTGCAAATGCACGTGCATTTGCAATATGATTCAACAGTGAAAAAACATCACCAAATGGACATGATGAAATCAACACAATGAGCGATGGAAAGGAACAACTATCACTGCCCGGCCATCCTGTATTCATCAGGCCAGTCAATTTTGCATTTCTGCAGGATTTTTGAGCATGACAAATTCGTGATGGTAAATGCCCATTGAAACATATTGCAAATGCACGTGCATTTGCACATGCATCGAAAGACGGTCCAGAAAGCACTTTTTTAAGGGGGTGATACGTTTTTGGAAAAATGTTCAGTTTTTCAAAATTGTACTTTTGGATGTTGACTTTGCAATATGAAAAACCACGGTGGAGCGCGCTCGCCATCTGTTGGATTTTTAAAGTGTTACACCTGGCATTTGCCATATGGCATTTGCAATCAACTTTGAATGAAACCACCCCGAATTGAGTGGTATTGTACACCGCCAATGACTTCCCATTCATTTTTGTACATTTCAGGGGGGTGTTCCCTTACAGTCGCGGAGCCAGGGCAACCACCACATAATTGGTTGAAGTCCCGAATGAGTTCCAGATCCAGGATGTACCGGACAGGCACCCACACTCGCTCCTTGGGCCATAGCCCTCCAAGTCCACCATGTACTGCAGGGTGCCTCGGACCCGACAAACGCCTGACAGTGTAGGCTGGGCAACCATCGACAAGATGAGGGGGCGGAGGTGTGGGGGGAGAGAAGGGACTGGTCCTTACCAGCTTGAGATGGGAGACATGGAAGGATGGACAGAACCTCATAGACCTGGGAAACTAGAGATGATAGGTGACCAGGTTGATATGACTCAGGATCTTGAATGGTCCAATGTAGCATGGAGCGAACTTCTGCGAGTCCACCTTTAAGGTAAGATAACGGGTGGTAAGCCACTCGTTTACCCGGTCGGAGAAGCCGAAGAGGCCTTCGGTGCTGGTTTGCCTGGTGTTGGTGTCGGGCAGATGAGTGGAGCAAGGAAGATTGTGCTCTGAAACCAAGTGCGGCGACATCGATGAATGAATGCCTCGGCAGATGGCACCCACACTTTGGCTTGTTGTTCAGGAAACAGGAAGGGGGAACCCACAATTTGCTCCAGTTGCTGGCCTGGCTGGAGACGAAACAGCAGAGGAACTTCTCCAGCTCCTTGTTGACCCGCTCCATTTGCCCCTTCGACTGTGGGTGGAACCCCGAGGAGAGACTCACCGATGCCTCCACCTGGGAGCAGAAGTCTTTCCAATAGTGTGCGACAAACTGCGGGTTAGGGCCGTGAGAGGCGCTGCCGCCGCACCAAAGTTCCATATGAAACACCTGTAAAAATTGGCAAACCCGAGGTACCTTTGGACTTGTTTGAGAGGTGGGACAGGGTCATTCAATGACCGCCCTCACCTTAACAGGGTCCAATTGGATGCTGCCGGTAGAGATAATGTGGCCCAGGAAAGAGACTTAGGATACATGGAATTCACACTTCTCAATCTTGACTTTTAGTTGGCTCTGCAGGAGTCATCTCAGGACTTGGCGGATGTGCAGGATGTGTTCCGGAAAGATCTTGGAGAAGATCAGGATGTGGTTGAGGTAAACAAAGACAAACTGATTCAACATATCTCTAAGAGTGTCATTGACTAATGCTTAGAAGACTGCCGGTGAGTTTGATAATCCGAATGGCATGAGTAAATACTCATAGTGGCCCTAGGGGCGTTAAAGGAAGTTTGCCATTCATCTCATTTCCTGATTCTCATCAGATTGTAAGCGTTGTGGAGGTCCAGTTTGGTGAATAATTGGGCCCACTGGGCCAGCACCAAGGCGGCGGACATAAGGGGTAGGGAGTAAAGGTTCTTCATCGTGATCCTGCCCTTGGTAGTCGATGCAGTGACGTAGATCTCATCCTTCTTTCTCATATAGAGGAACCTGCACCAGCTGTGGATGTTGAGGAGCGAATTAAACCTGCCTCCAGTGACTCCCGGATGTAATTGTCCATGATTGCAGCTTCAGGAATCGAGAGGGAGTAAAGACGCCCCCGAGTAGGGGTGTAGCCGGGTAGGAGTTCTATGGCACAGTTGTATGGAAGATGCCTCTTACTGAAGGCCTCCCGGAGGTCGAATTATTCGCGAGGGAGAGCAGCTAAGTCTTGGTATTCAATGGAGGATGGGGACGTGGTGAGGCTCTAGGGGGGGATCGTAGACATTTAGTCTGGCAGTTCTCAATAGAACACAGTAATAAATTAAACAATAATCAAAAATAATTTTGCATGAAATTGTAAAGGAAATCAAAAAGTGTTCACAGAAAAAATAGTTGTGCAATAAAAGTTATATTTTTTTATTTATTTTTATTCAAGCTACAGTAGAAATAATACGAACTTTGTACTATCTCCAACTACTGTTACTACAAGTTCTAATATGTGGATGGGGGAGTGAAGGCCAAGTCCTGCTCCAAGTTGGGCATAGATATGCTGTATGGCAAAGTGTTACTGCCAAGCATTGTATCCGAAGGGGACCGTCCGTGGTAATTGTGCCAACTGCTGTAGGCTAGCTGTACAAAAGGCTGCTGCCACATTTGGTTGACAAGGTCGTGGAACATTGTCTCCTGTGAGGCTTGCAATGCCCTCTGCCAGGTGCGATTCTCTGCCTGGGCCTCTTTTTTTGCCAACAGAGCCTTCTCCTGTAGCTTTTCCTCATGGAGTCTATGCAGTCGACTGAGCTCCACCTCTTGTTTCCGGTAGGCCTAGTCCATGGACTCCATGTGGGCTGGAAATGTTTCTGCCATCACCTCAGAGGCCACCTCGATTATAGTCTTTACCCTCTTTTTGGAGGATGTACTATTAGCAGTGGCTGGTGTGATTGTGTTTATGTATACACTGACTCAGTGACTGGGTTCATTAGGACTTGCATAGACGATGTTGTTCCCCTGTGGCGATTAAAATAAAAAATGTGGATAGATGGCAGCATTCGCCCCCAAAACTGAAAGTGCAAACCATCGTATTTTACCATGGCAAGGTGACTGGAAACATGGACGTGTACAAACAGACTAGCTACGACCTCCGTAAGGCAATCAGATGCAAAACGACAGTACAGGGACAAAGTGGACTCGCAATTCAATGGCTCAGACACGAGACATATGTGGCAGGGACTCCAGACAATAACGGATTATGAAGAGAAAGCCAGCCACCGATGCCTCACTCCCTGACAAACTAAACACTTTCTTCAATTTTCTTTGAGGAAAACAACATTGAGCCGCCGAGATGGGCCCCTACGCTTGCGAGGACTTTGTGTTCTCGTTCTCCGTGGCCAACTTGAGTAAGTAATGTAACCATGTTAACCCCTGCAAGGCTGCCAGCCCAAACTGCATCCCAAGCCATGTCCTCGGAGCATGTGCAGAGCAGCTGGCTGGAGTGTTTTACGTACATATTCAATCTCTCCATATGCCAGTATGTTGTCCACACTTTCTTCAAGATGTCCACCAATGTTCCTGTACCCAAGAAAGCGTAGCACTGACTTCTGTCAACATAAAGTGCTTTGAGAGGCCAGTTATGTACCATTTCACCTTCACCTTACCCACCACAATTTGCATATTGCCCCAACAATCGCGTTTGCACTGCACATTGGCCTATTCCACTTGGACAAGAGAAAAACCTAAACAAAGAATGCTGTTCATCAACTACAGCTCAGCCTTCAACACCATAGGTCCCTCCAAGCTCATCACTAAGCTCAGGGCCGTGGGTCTGAACCCCTCCTGGATTTCCTCACATAAAACGTGCAAAAACATGACAAAGTCCAGAATAATAATAGACAAGAACAAGGAGGTGAGAGCCCTGGAAAATAACTTCTCCTTCAACGTCAACAAAATTAAGGAGCTGATTGTGTACTACAGGAGACAGCAGAGAAAGCACGCCCCCATCCACATCAACGGGGCCGCAGTGTAGAGGGTCAAAAGCTTCAAGTTCCTCTGCGTGAAATGTTCCCTTCTCACCTCAGGAGGCTGAATAAATTTGTCTTGGCCCCTAAGAACAAACTTCTACAGATACACTAGTGACAGCATCCTGTCGGGCTGTATCACCGCCTGGTATGTCATTTGCACCCTCCGAAACAACAGGGCTCTCCAGAGGCTGGTGTAGTCAGCCCACCACATCACCGTGGGCACGCGATGTCCAAGTCCAAGTCCAAGAAGATCATCAAGGACCTCAGCCAACCAAGCTAAGTCCTGTTCACCCTGCTACCATCTAGAAGGTGGAAACAGTACAGTTGCATCAGCGCTGGGACCGAGAGACTGAGAAAAAGCTTCTATCTCCAGGCCATCAGACTGTTAAACATATAACACTGTACAGCCTCCGCCCAGTACCCTGCCCTGAACCTGAGTTACTGTTCTAGCTGGCTTACCTCCTGGTACTCCACCATGCACCATAGAGACTGCTGCACTATGTACAGAGTCATTAAACTCTAGTCACTTTAATAATGTTTACATACTGTTTCACCGACTTTATATGGGCCTTCAGAAAGTATTCACACGCTTGACTTTTTCCTAAAAACATTAAGGAGTAAAAATGTGCTTAACAAGTCATAATAAGTTGCATGGACTCACTTGGTGTACAATAATAGTGGTTAACATGATTTTTGAATGATAAAATTAGCAGATGGGTGAAGTTATACATTACACTTTGGATGGTATCAATACACTCAGTCACTCTACAAAGATACAGGTGTCCTTCTTAACTCAGCTGCTGGAGACGAAGGAGACCGCTCAGGGATTTCACCTTGAGGCCAATGGTGACTTTAAAACAGTCACAGAGTTAAATTAATGGCTGTGATAGGAGAAAACTGAGGATGGATCAACAACAATACTAACCTAAGTAGCAGGGTCAAAAAAAGGAAGTCTGTACAGAATAACAATATTCCAAAATATGCAACAAGGCACTAAAGTAATATTGCAAAAAAAAATAGCAAATTGATCGTCTTTTTGTCCTGAAGACAAAGTGTTATTGTCACGCCCTGACCTTAGAGAGACGTTTTATTTCTCTATTTGGTTAGGACAGGGTGTGACGTGGGGTAGGCATTCTATGTTTTGTATTTCCGCGTGTTTGGCCGAGTGTGTTTCCCAATCAGAGGCAGCTGTCTATCGTTGTCTCTGATTGGGAATCATACTTAGGCAGCCTGTTTTGCCACCTTAGTTGTGGGTAGTTGTCTGTGTTAGTGGCCTGTATAGCACTAGTCAGCTTCACGGTCGGTTTTTGTTGTTTCTTGTTGGCGACATTTATAACATTAAAAGAAAATGTACGCTCACAAAGCTGCACCTTGGTCCGGTCATTTCCCTGACGACGTTCGTGACAGTTATGTTTGGGGCAAATCGAATACCAGACATTACTGAGTAACACTACATATCTTCAACCATAGTGGTGGCTGCATCATATTATTATAAAAAAGAAACCTAATCATTAAGCTTTCCACCAGACACTGGGAGATGTATTCACCTTTCAGCTAGACAATAACCTAAAACACTGGAGATGCTTACCAAGAAGACAGTGAATGTTCCTGAGTGGCCGAGATACAGTTTTGTAATGTTGCACAATCCAGGTTTGGAAAGCTCTTAGAGACTTACACACAAAGGTGCTTCTACAAAGCAACAACTCAGGGGTGTGAATACTTATGTGCATTTGGGGGTGCATTTGTCAGGCCGTAGGACATTACCCTGTATTCGTAGTGCCCGGTGCTGACGCTGAAGGCGGTCTTCCATTCTTTTTTATTTCACCTTTATTTAACCAGGTAGGCCAGTTGAGAACAAGTTCTCATCTACAACTGTGACCTGGCCAAGATAAAGCAAAGCAGTGCAACAAAAACAACAACACAGAGTTACACATGGGATAAACAAACGTACAGTCAAAAACACAATAGACAAATCTATGTACAGTGTGTGCAAATGTAGTAAGGTCAGGGAGGTAAGGCAATAAATAGACCATAGTGGCGAAATAATTACAATTTAGCATTAACACTGGAGTGATGGATGTGCCTCTCTGATGCGCACCAGGTTGTAGGCACTGCGTGAATCCAATTTGGTAAAGTACTGAGCACCGTGCATCTGTTGATCACAGTGAGTATGAGAGGCAGGGATAACTGAATTTAACAGTAGCCTTATTCAGTATCCGGTAATCGATCCTTCTGGACGGATGGAGGAATCCTTGGGCCAGCGCCTCCTGGACGTGGGCCTCCATGGCTTGGGACTCTGCATGTGAGAGAGAGTAGATGTGCCCCTGTGGGAGGGTAGAATCAGACAGTAGGTTGATAGTGCAATGGCATGGGTAATGAGGGGTCAGGCACGTGGCAAGAGTCTTCGAAAAGGCCACCTGTACTCCTCTGGATGGCCTGGTCCAGACTTTCCACGAAGGTGGCACAGATTTACACAGAGAGACACCTCCCCGGACACTCCTGCGACCAACCCAACAACCTCCTCTCTGTCCACGATATACTAGAATTATTCAACTGTAGCCAAGGGAACCCTAAAACTACGGGGTGTGCAGGAGAGTGTAAGATGATGAAAGTGATCCATTCGTGGTTGTGAGTAACTGTGAGGGGAATGGGAATTGTGGTCTGGCGTAGCAGTCCTGTTCCTAGGGGACAGTTGTTTAGGGCAAGGACTGGGATAGGGGGTTGTAAAGTGACAAGAGGAATGTGTAATGATAAGGCCACTGACCGGTCTAGGAAATTGCCTGTAGCACCTGAGTCCACTAGGGCAGGAATCAGTTGGGGTCCAGGATAGTCAGGGAAGGTGATAGGGAGGAGGACGGGCTGGGTGGACAGAGAGGAGCAAGGCACATCCACGCCTACCTGGGAAGGTGCAGGAGCGCTCCTCGGACTGTCACTTCCTCGCCTGGTTCTCCTTCTGGGACAGGTGTTCCAGGGGTGGTCTGACTCCCCGCAGTAGGAGCAGAGACCCTTTTTTTGGAAGGTGCATCGTGCCCATCTCCATGGGCTCAGTCTCGCTGGAGGTTCCTGGGAGGGACCCGAATCACCGAGATGGGCGATGACGGGCACACAGGAGATTATGCAGGTGGATGACCATGGCGATGAGCTGCGCCAGAGGGTATACTGTGGGAAAGAGGGCTAGCAAAAGTTATTGAGAGGCCCTTCAAGAAATCTGGCCATGCTCCGAGGAAAAACGAGCTTTCAATTGAAGAACTTAAGTAGCCTATGTAAACAGAAACATTAAATAATCTCTGCACAGTAAGCGTGTGTGTGTGTGTGTGTGTGTGTGTGTGTGTGTGTGTGTGTGTGTGTGTGTGTGTGTGTGTGTGTGTGTGTGTGTGTGTGTGTGTGTGTGTGTGTGTGTGTGTGTGTGTGTGTGTGTGTGTGTGTGTATTTGTTTGTTTGTGTATAATCTATAAATGGCTTAATAACACAAACCATAGGTGTACCTTGAGGATTAATTCTGGATATAATATTATATAATTATACACTGCAAATGAGAGGTGGGAGGGAAATAATCAGGTGTGATAGGGGCTTAGAGACTCCCACCTACCATGATTTTCATTTGAAAGCAAACACTTGTGTCAAATCTCCAAGGACAGCGGGCAGATCCTGAAAGGTTTTGTTATGAGCATGCATTTACCTCACACTGACAGAATTCCTCACATCAACCGTCTCCTTGCATTAGTACTTAGCAGGAGGACAGGGGCAGAAAAATGCAGCATGATTCATAGGCTCATATGTAAAAATTATATTAATAATGTCTATTCTATTCTCATAAATTAGTACCTTGAGCCTTCCTGATATGCTGAATGAGAGTGCTAAGTTTAAGGGAGGATTTTTCTGTGTTTTTATAGCATTTTGGCTTCATTTTTTAAAAATTTTAGCAGATAGAGGGCCACCCAGTTTCATTTTATGCCCTAAACAAATTAATTAATATACTTTTCCTAACTGAATCAATTTCACTCGCTTTAAATCAGATGCTTTAAAATGAGAAGAGTGCATGGCGTTCGTCCTGAAGAGATGGCTCCAAGGAAAGTAAAGGTTTGCCAGATGTTTACTTTTCTATCACTTTTCAGTGACAAATTTGGGTACTGCTTTACATTCCAGCTAGCTAATAACCAGGTAATAACATGGAAATAACTATGTATTTACTAGGTAATTAGGTAGTAATTGCCATTAGTTACAAGTAAAAGTTACCATGTTGTTTCCCCCCAAATGTTTTCTATTTCTTTGTGTTTTTGGCTGACTATGGTTCCCAATCAGAGGCAGCTGTCTATCGTTGTCTCTGATTGGGGATCATATATAGGTTGTCATTTTCCTTTTGGGTTTTGTGGGATCTTGTTTTCTGTATGGTTTGTTTTGCCTTACAGAACTGTGCGCTTTTGTTTTTGTCGTTGTTATTTTGCTTTTGGTGTCATCAATAAAAAGAACGATGTACATCTATCACGCTGCACCTTGGTCCGGTCATTCCACAAATGGGAGCCGTAACAATAATAATACTACTAATAATAGATGTGGCCTAAAGACAAGATTAAATTGACAATAGTCTGATGGGTGATAATATTATCAGAGAATGAAGAGACTGATAACCTGCACAGTGTGCACTGACAGCGTGCATTGACAAAGACATGCAGAGCTTACCAACTAGCACTTCTTCCATATCATCCTACAGAGGTCCATGCAGGCCAGATGTTTTGAATGCAATACCCGATCAGTAAGAGCAGATTCCAAGGTTTCTAACGAACCAATTTTTTACCAAACAACTGTCCAAATGCGTGGATTGTGATTGTTTAAAAATATTACTTTTTTATAGAATAACCATGGCTCAGTACATTCTTCATGTGAGTAAGCTACTGGTGACAATCAGCAATAGCCATGTTGGATATTCCATTATAGTCTTACTGTAAAATATATGTGTGTTGACTGTGGTAGGGCAGGGCCTGTGATGTGTGCTAAACGAACAAGTTGATTTTATTAGTATGGTGCAGCCAAAGATTGGCATGGCACAGCCATAGCCTTGGCTACTAGCCACAGATAAATAAATATATTGCCTTGTATCATGTTTTTTATGAGCTTCCTAAATGAAATATTAATGGATTTATTTATGTGCGTATCAACACTAGAAAGGCAGAGATTCATAATGACAAAACTAATTTAAATGTTTAATTACTGCCATTTTAAAAGTTATTCCCGCCTTGTCCTTGACTTTACCTTCATAACTCTACATAACACACTGTAGATGTTAGAATCTTATTATCTCATCCATAACTGGAGTAATAACCAGTTTAATGTTTTCCCCGGCCTGCTCCACTCCTTCTCCAATAGTTGAATGTGCTATGCCCAGTTGATAATCACCTCAATTATTGCCTCAAATGTCACGACTTCCGCCGAAGTTGGTCCCTCTCCTTGTTCGCTGTTTGGAAACACAGTTTTTGCTCTCCTGCGTCTGACTTCTCTGCCGCCAGTACGCACCTCATGCATCAAAACTGAACTTAAACTATACCAAAACCAAATTCACACATATAACAACAGATTAAATAATTGAAGTGTAGTGTGATGGGAGAGAAAATGGGATATTGGGTGAGTTGAGTGAGAGGAAACGAAGGACGAATAATTATGTATTCACCATTTGTGAATGAAAAACAGGACGGGCCATTCTATTGTATTCATCTATTCTAATTACCCTATATCAGTCCACCGAATGCAAGAAGTCTTATTAGTCTACTGTAGGCTAACTTGGAGTAGTGAGAGCTTGGCTACACAGTGATAGCGCGTGTAATTATCAATTGCAAGACCAAGATGAATGATGAGATAGCGTTGCTACAAGATCTGAATGAAAACGACTCAGATAGCAGGGAAGAAATGGATCATGACATCTCTGATGATTGTTATTCTGATTCATGCTGAACGGCTTTCTGGGAAAGGATCCATATTGGGCAGCAGGTAATGCTTTCGATCAGATGGAACTGCTGTACTAGGTGAAAGGAGGAACTTGCTGTCTACCTGTTGCTGTGTTCAACAACATCCTAGTCTCACTTCATCATGAGTCTACATGTGGGTAAAGATTCTATGTGAGCAGCAGCAAAGATTCTATGTGAGCCATTGAGCGAGCCAAATTGCGCACAGCTCACAGGGAAGAGAAACTGCAAGGGGTGCAGATGCACTCAGACTAGAACCCATGATACCTGTTTCAGCTGCAAGCGACTTGTTTGTGCGAAGTGTTGCAATCAAGTGAAAGTGACAAAGATTTGTTGAGACCGTTAGAACAAGCAAAATAAGTTGCAACTGTTGCACACCATATTGTATGTGCAAGCGACGCCACAAATAATATGTCAAAAAAAATGGACAATAATAGACTGCTTTTGACGCAGTCATATTGTGCTGATTTTCACTATTCACAAGAACGCTTGGCGCCTATACTGATGTTTACGCTACTGATATTTTCTTAATTGACCACGTGTCTTGCAGTTTGGGTATTTTTATTGGTTTTGTCATTATAAAAATAAGCTTTTACTATCTTTCAACGCACATGCATTTTGTTTCATAATTGTAACAAAAGCACTCCATGAAAAATTCTGTGTTTTTAGTGTTTTTTTTTTACATGTTTACATATAGCCTACAGTAACAAAAACTAATGAAAATGTTATGTTCTTTCAAATATTTACAGTTCATATTCTAATGTTACAGTACACCTTCATAAACACAACCAAATGACATTGGCACGAAGGGGGGTTCAATGAGGCCAGGCGTTTCTAGATAAATTGATTTATTAGACTATCCTACTGTTAAATATGCATATCATGGCGATTTGAGGATGAAATGCTCAGAAAGTTTGTCGGAAAGTACTGCTACAGTGTAAAATACATATATTTAGGAAAAGTAAACGATAGGTGGGTTCAATGTTTTTATTGAAATTAAGTTACTGAAATGACAAATTTGAAAACCGTCAGATTGACCATCTTGGCGGTTCTAAAACAACTATAAAATACTTTACAACTGATCAACTTTAAAGGGATAGAATCCCTTTATCTAATTCCCTGAGGTCAGATGAACTTGTGGATACCATTCAGCATGTGATAGCTAATGTTGTGATAGCTAATGTTAGTGGAATGAATGGAAGAGCATGGGAACAGCTAGCATGCTTGCTGTAGACATCCAGTCATTGAGCTAACACTAATTCGCAATGCCTCGTGCAACTACCTCGGACTTCCTTCATACTGGACACAGTGCATTCCACATTTTGTTAAGTTACAGCCTTATTCTAAAATTGATTAAATGAAGAAAAAAATCCTCCTCAATCTACACACAATACCCCTAATGACAATGCGAAAATAGATAGAAATATTTACACATTAAAGATAAAATACAGAAATAGTATTCAGACCCTTTGCTATGAGACTCAAAATTAAGCTTATGTGTATCCAAAAAATGTCTGCAGCATTGAAGATCCCCAAGAACACAGTGGCCTCCATCTTTCTTAAATGGAAGAAGTCTGGAACCACCAAGACTCTTCCTAGAGCTGGCCGCCCAGCCAAACTGAGTACTCGGTGGAGAAGGGCGGGGAGGTGACCAAGAACCCGAATGGTCACTCTGACTGAACTCCAGAGTTCCTTCTGTGGATATGGGAGAACCTTCCAGAAGGACAACCATCTCTGCAGCACTCCACCAATCAGGCCTTTATAGTAGAGTGGCCAGACGGAAGTCTCTCATCTGATGAAACCAAGATTGAACACTTTGGCCTGAGTGCCAAGTGTCACGTCTGGAGGAAACCTGGCACCATCCCTACGGTGAAGCATGGTGGTGGCAGCATCATGCTGAGGGGATGTTTTTCAGCAGCAGGGACTGGGAGACCAGTCGAGGGATAGATAGAGGAAAGTACAGAAAGATCATTGATGAAAACATTCTCCAGAACGGACCTCAGACTAGGGGCGAAGGATCACCTTACAAAGGACAACGACCCTAAGCACACAGCCAAGACAATTCAGGAGTCGCTTCAGGACAAGTCTCTGAATGTCCTTGAGTTGCCGAGCCAAAGCCAGGACTTGAACCCAATGTAACATCTCTGGAGAAAGCTGAAAATAGCTGTACATCAACGCTCCCCATCCAACCTGACAGAGCTTGAGTGGATCTGCAGATAAGAATCAGAGAAATCACCAAATACAGGGCTGTAATCACTGCCAAAGTTGCTTCAACAAAGTACTGAGTAAAGGTTCTGAATACTTATGTCAATGTGATATTTCATAGTTTTTTTATACATTTTCAGAAATGTCTTAAAACCTGTTTTTGCTTTGTCATTATGGGGTATTGTGTTTAGATGGACGAGGGGGAAAAAATATTTAATCCATTTTAGAATAAGGCTGTAACGTAACATAATGTGGAAAATGTCAAGGGGTCTGAACACTTTCCAATTGCACTGTACATAAAAATAGTATCCACGAGCTCATGTGAAGTAGATAAATTGGGCTGACCAACCAGTGCTTCCGCACATTGGCTAACTGGGCTATCTGCATTGTGTCCCGCCACCCGTCACCCACCACCTTCCAACCCCTCTTTTACGCTACTGCTACTCTGTTCATCATATATGCATAGTCACTTTGCATAGTCACACATATATGCATAGTCACAACCATATCATATACATACTACCTCAATCAGCTTGACTAATCAGTGTCTGTATGTAGCCTCACTACTTTTATAGCCTCACTACTTGATATAGTAGTCGTCTGTCGTTTTACAGATTTTTTTTATTTATTTACTTACCTATTGTTCACTATTGGTCAGAGCCTGTAAGTAAGCATTTCACTGTAAGGTTGTATTCGGTGCATGTGACAAATAAACGTTGATTTGATAAATGGCCTCATTGCCAAAATCCCAAAATATCCCATTTTAAAAATGGGAATCTTTGTTTGTAAATCAAGTTTAAAAAATCCCCCAACGTTTTTACATACCATGACATCAGCAATATGATAGCTAATGTTAACCCTGTGTTTAACCCCTTTCATCTATGTTAATGCCAAGGGATAAAAGTAGCTACCTAGGTTTTAGCTACAAGCTAGCCGGTTAACTAGCTAGCAAGCTAACTATCTTACAGGGTTGTGTAGTTTACTTTCTAAATGTAATCTGTTAGTTACTAGTACCTCTCAAATTGTAATCAGTAAAGTAACCGTTTGAGTACCCAAACTCAGTAACGTAATCTGATTACTTCAGTTACTTTTAGATTACTATTCTCTTGAGAGGCGCAGGTTAGTAGCTGGCACAGCCACAAAGTCATAAAATAAGCTTTTAAACCTAACCACACTGCTAACCTAACCTTCAATTAAGTCCAAAAAAGAACATTTTTGTTTTCATTCATTTTTACAATAGGCTATAACCAATTTGACATCTACTGCAGGATAATTCAATGTTATAATTTACATAGCTGGTCCTAAAAGGATGAGGCATTTTACTTTGTTATGTAGGCTTTTTCTAACCCATTGCTTTTTACTACAGATCAAATCAAATCCAATTGTATTTGTCACATGTGCCGAATACAACAGATGTCGACCTTACCGTGAAATGCTTACTTACAAGCCCCTAACCAACAATGCCGTTCAAGAAATAGACTTAAGACTAAATAAACTAAAGTAAAACATTTTATAAAATGTGGCGGGGGGCAATGTAAATAATCCGGGTAGCCATTTGATTAATTGTTAAGCAGTCTTATAGCTTGGGGGTAGAAACTGGCAAGGATCCTTTTGGACCTAGACTTGGCACTCCGGTCCCGCTTGCTGTGCGGTAGCAGCGCGAGAATAGTCTACGACTTGGGTGACTGGAGTTTTTGGTAGAAAATTACAACATTATGTTTTAATACTGTTTATTCATTGAATACCTTTGATGAGTACTGTACTCTCTCATCTGTGTCTCTGTGGACTGAGTTGGGCCTCTGGGGGTTGGAGCTTGGTGCTGGCAATTGATTTATGATGGCTTCGTGATAAAACCTACAGCCTGTATTCCATAGAATGAGTTGGTGTTTGTGACCTGAGATAGAGATAGTCTGGAGGAGTTAAACAACACCTGGTGCACATAACTCACAAGATGAACCAAAGTGATGTGAACTTTGAACTTGTGATGCCCCGAGCTGCAGGGGAGGAGTGGAACCAACTATGACTGAGTATTTTCAGGTCTACTATATAATACTTCTGTATTGTCTTGTAGGGTTGAGCTCTCAGTCCCATACTCCAGAGTGTGTGACTGACCAGCTTCATTATTGCAATTCTTAATAGAAAATAAAGATTGATTGTTTGAATAAATAACAAAGACTCTCTCACTTAATAAAGAATTTTCCACAAAAAGTATTTGACATTTTTTGGGCCTTCCTCTGACACCGCCTAGTATACAGGTTCTGGATGGCAGGAAGCTTGGCCCCAGTAATGTATTGGGCCGTACGCACTACCCTCTGTAGCGCCTTAAGGTCGAATGCCGAGCAGTTGCCATACCAGGTGGTGATGCAACTAGTCAGGATGCTCTTGATAGTGCAGCTGTAGAACTTTTTGGGGATCTGGGGACCCAAGCCAAATCTCTTGGGGGGGGGAGCTGTTGTCGTGCCCTCTTCCCGACTGTCTTGGTGTGCTTGGACCACGATAGTTTGTTGGTGATGTGGACTCCAAGGAACTTGAAATTCTCAACCAACTCCACTACAGCCCTGTTGACGTTAATGAGGGCCTCTTCAGCCCTCCTTTTCCTATAGTCCACAATCATCTCCTTTGTCTTGTTCACATTGAGCTTGTTGTGGAAAATTATTAAGTGAGAGAGACTTTGTTATTTCTTCAAACAATCAATCTTTACCTGTTGAGTGTAGGGGGCAGTATTTTGATGTTTGGATAAAAAACATACCCAAATGAAACTTCCTATTTCTCAGGCCCAGAATCTAGAATTTACATAAATCATCAGATTAGGATAGATAACACTCTAAAGTTTCCAAAGCTGTCAGAATATCGTCTGTGAGTATAACAGAACTGATATTGCAGGCGAAAACCTGAGGAAAATCCAACCCGGAAGTGCTGTTTTTCCTGAAAACTCTCTGTTCCATTGCCTGCCTTCGCTCCATTTAAAGGCATATCACCAGATTCCTTTTCCTATGGCTTCCACATGTTGTGAACAGTCTTTAGACATAGTTTCAGGCTTTTATTTTGAAAAATGAGCGAGAAAGATCACATCGCGTCAATGGATGTCTGGGCGCCAGCAGCGTTTTGCATGAGCAACAGCTTGGAGCAGACATTTTCTCTCTCTCTCCTATTGAAGAAGCTATCGTCCGGTTGAAATATTATCGATTATATATTGTAAAAACAACCTGAGGATTGATTATAAAAAAATGTTGACATGTTTCTACGAACTTTACGGATACTATTTGGAATTTGTCTGCCCGGTCATGACTGCTCGAGCCTGTGGATTCCTGAACATAACGCGCCAACCAAATGGAGGTATTTTGGATATAAAAATAATATTTTTGGAACAAAAGGAACATTTATTGTGTAACTGGGAGTCTCGTGAGTGCAAACACCGAAGATCAAAGGTAAGCAATTTAATTTATTGCTTTTCTGACTTTCGTGACCAATCTACTTTGCTGCTAGCTGTTTGTAATATTTTGTCTGCTGAGAGAGCTGTCCTAACATAAACACTTGGATAGCTTTCGCTGTAAAGCTTTTTTGAAATCTTAGACGCCAGGTGGATTAACAACAAGCTAAGCTGAGTTTTGGTATATTGCATTTGTGATTTCATGAAAATGTAATATTTTTTGTAATTTACTTTGAATTTGGCGCTCTGCAATTCAGCGGATGTTGACGAAAATGATCCCGCTAACGGGATGGGTGCATCAAGAAGTTAAGAATTGCAATAATGAAGCTGGTCGGTCACACACTAGAGTGTGGAACTGAGAACTCAACTTTGGCAGACCAAGGGGTTGGGTCAAAATGTTTACACAGATGAGACACGGACAGAGTAGGATTAGCTCAGTTTCAAAGGTGTTTATTAAAATAATAGTCCAAAAGAAAATAATAGGTCTTCCCAAGCGACCCTCACCGGGATACCGTCTTCTGGGCTCCGGGTATGGCTGTATCCTGTGGGGATCAAAAACTGAACTCTCTCCTGTTATCTCTGGTACCATCCCCAACTATACAGGAGTCCTTTCCTCCCCCAGTCTCTCCCCTGTGTGCTGCCCAACTGGCAGCTTTATGGGACTTGTACAGCTGGTGAGCAATCAGCCCTTGATTACTCACCACAATCTCCAATCAGCCCCAATTAGTTCTGGCCGGAGAGCCCATCGAGACGTGGCACGTCCAGCAGATGGAGCCATCACCTCATGATGTATACTCCATCTGTCACCAGGCCTCGACTAGTCTCTCCCTGGTGGCTGACCTGCTGTGCGCCACACAACCTTACAAGACAATACAGAGGTCTTATAAAGTAGACCTGAAAATACTTTGTGAAGACCCTCCCACACTGTCTGCTGAATTCTTTCTCTTTGCTCTTGTTTTCCTTAATAGGATGTTGGTGGGCGGGCTGGCAGTGTCGTCAGCGAAATGGGACAAACCTGGGCTCATGTGCTAACTTAAACTGGGTAACTAACGTGGTGTTAGCTAGCTAGTCATGCTTACCGGTATCTTTTCAGTGCTAGCTGTAGTATGTAAAATGTATGTGTAGCAGAAAAGCTGTAAAAACCAAAAAATATATGTGTCCTCCGAAGAGGGGGAGGTGTGTGTGTGTGTGTGTGTGTGTGTGTGTGATCAAACATTCAATGACAATAACATTCTAGCTAATTTTTTTATTATTTCAGTGTTCATAGAAATCTTCGTGCCTACTTTAGCGCCCATGAAAACACTCAGCAATGTTCTCTCCTGCGAATGAGAACAAGGCTAAGCACTGTAGTCAACAACGAGCCAGTGGACCTTGAACTTACATTGGCAAGAGCAGCAACAGACTATGTTGACATTCCTCTGGAATTTATTTCTGGCCTACAGATGACCGGAAATCCTCCACATCCTTCAGAAGCTGTCAGTCATTTGGGGTCATCATGGGCGGCCATGCCTCGAAATGGACCATGATAGAGTTTTCTAGGCGCATCACTGCCCATAAGATGTCTATTCTAGCTCCAATGAGTTTCAATGAGAACACTTTACAGACAAATGGAAGAACACAACCTCTCTGTCTGATCACGCCATTCACAAATGTCAGATGAGGTGCTTGATCAGCGTGTGAGGTCCATCAAAGCCAGGATGCCCTATGCTGGGTACAGATTGGTGAAAAGTCCATATTCTATCAATGGGGCACCCTGTGTAATGCCATAGAGTGAAATCATCCATGCATCGGGAGGAATTTTTATCAAGGATGATCCACCTTGGTTGTGTTGCTCGCAGAACTTATTCTAATTGGTCTTTTGACCAATCAGATTAGCACTTAAAAAAATCTGACGTGAAAAGATCTGATGTGATTGGACAAAAGGCCAATTAGTGGGAAAACGCTGCCATAGACACCAACCATAAACTGATGAGATGAGGCCCCCCCCAACTCTCATTTCGTCCCTCACAGATTCCCCATAGGCTAAATCTTGTTTCTCAACATAAACTTGTATTGGCTTTTTCTCTCCTTAGATTCAATATTCGGGGGAATCAATGGTTTCTCTAGGAGGGTAAGTATAAGTAATCTGTTGTCAACCAAACCTAATTGCTTATTTTTGTCTAGGTCCTGTATCTCAACGCTGCTGACAACAACAACGCTGCAACTGCATTTTATTTTTTATTGGAGGGGGTCACCAGATCTGGATGGCTATCAAGGTAAAGAATGATTTCCGTAGGGTGGCCAACAATAAAATCCTATATTTCCCATATGGAACACTTTATCTGGGTTTGTGATTGTATTCTCTGCTACCCAGCCCCTGCTCTGTCTCTCAACTAGAACTTATATTTTAAGAAAAACTTTGTCCAGGATTGCAAGAATGTATGGATAAACTTTACTAAGTTTTTTGTATCCAAGTAGATTGGAAATGATACTTTTTTGTCCAAATAATTAAATTGAATGAAATTTAGCAAATTAAAACAGGTACAGTGGGGCAAAAAAGTATTTAGTCAGCCACCAATTGTGCAAGTTCTCCCACTTAAAAAGATGAGAGGCCTGTAATTTTCATCATAGGTACACTTCAACTATGACATGCAAAATGAGAAAAAGAAATCCAGAAAATCACATTGTAGGATTTTTAATGAATTTATTTGCAAATTATGGTGGAAAATAAGTATTTGGTCAGCTACAAAAGTTTATCTCAATACTTTGTTATATACCCTTTGTTGGCAATGACAGAGGTCAAACGTTTTCTGTAAGTCTTCACAAGGTTTTCACACACTGTTGCTGGTATTTTGGCCCATTCCTCCATGCAGATCTCCTCTAGAGCAGTGATGTTTTGGGGCTGTTGCTGGGCAACACGGACCTGATTGGGCAAAAGACCAATTGGGCTGAATTGGGCTGCCTGTCTAAACACATCCAAATTAGTAATCCATTTTAGAGTGAAACATTTAAAAGAGCCGGATTCTGCCCAGACGTGCTCTGATAAATGTAATGTATGATGCTGAACAGGGCTCTACACTGACCTTTTTTACAAGGAGCACGTTTGGGACTAAGTTGAAAAATGTAGACGCACACAAATTTAGGAGCACAATTATTCTAGGTCGCACAGCAAACTATTTATGTGTATATGCGAGTAAAATTATTGAACTGTAGAGCCCTGCTAAAGAGGCAAATTTGAATAAACTATTCAGACCTTTCCATTGTTTAATGTTCATTTTGAATCTACTCTCAATCCATCACTACAAAAATGACCAATTATAGAATATTTAAGTTTGTTTGTGCCCCAGCACGGATAAGATGTTATCTAGCCTCTAGAAATCAATTTAAACACAAAAGTAATGGGTGGCTTTAGAAAGTTGTCTGTCAGAAACTGTACAATATCAATTTACTATCTGCATATCCCAACACATGGCATTTGAGGGGGCGATGAGATACCCAATGGGTTGGACCATACTTTCCTCGTCAATTATATAAAACTTTTTAAAAAGTGTTCAAAAACTGGAAATCAAGGGAATCAAATGCACTATTATCTGAATATTGAAAGGGTGTGGGTGAAAGAGAAGAGTGATGCAGTTTAACCCTTTGATGCATACCAACACACGGGTGTGATCATTCTACAGTGGTGCCTGCAACATACGCTCAAACCAGTATTAATAGAATGCTTATTTTGAACGTCCAATTTCGATTGACGCAATAGTCAGCCTTTGAGCTGGCAACACTGTTTTTTTCTTCTTCACGTAAACATTTTTCACAAACACAGTCCTTACATCATTATGTCCGGAATGTGACCAGTTTATTTTTGGAAGCAATGTTCAGACATTTACAGAAGTGGCGACGGTATAACACAATCATCCAAAATGGAAAATATAGGCTACATTAGTCCTAGGGCTAACTGAGGAAATATTGACAAAACACAAGCGGTCATATGTAGCTAACTCTCAGTTGACAGAAACCATAATATGAATTAGCTAATAGAAATGACCATTTACAATTCATCACATCACGGGTGAGCTCACCATTGATCGAAATAAAAACACTTGCTAAAAATCAAAAGTAATCCGACGATACGTAGTTTAAGCATGCCGTGAAGGTGTTTTTTTAGGTCAATCAAAGATAAGAAGATGAGACATGCATGTTGAAGGGGGCGTGTCGTCTACCATCATTCATTTCCCTTCATTCACTTCCGGAAAAGTACTCAAAGATGAGTGATTCATCCCTCACCTCATTTGTTATAATATCTTTGGTCTGACAGACGTTTACGTGACACTCAGAATGCATTGTATAATGTACATAGCGCCACACATAGCGCCACACATAGCTGGCAAATAAACTCAGCAAAAAAAGAAACTAAAGAGTTCTTTCTACTGACTCTGAAAAATACCAAAAGAAAGAAGCCCAGGGTCTCTGCTCATCTGCCTGAACGTGTTTTAGGCATATTGCAAGGAGACATGAGGACTGCAGATGTAGCCAGGGCAAAAAAATTGCAATGTCCGTACTGTGATGTCCGTACATCATCGGACTGAGCTTGTTGTCATTGCAGGCAATCTCAAAGCTGTGCGTTACAGGGAAGACATCCTCCTCCCTCATTTGGTACTCTTCCTGCAGGCTCATTCTGACATAGCCCTCCAGCATGACAATGCCACCAGCCATACTGCTCGTTCTGTGCGTGATTTCCTTGCAAGACAGGAATGTCAGTGTTCTGCTATGGCCAGCGAAGAGCCTGGATCTCAATCCCATTGAGCACGTCTGGGACCTGTTGGATCAGAGGGTGAGAGCTAGGGCCATTGCCCACAGAAATCGCTGGGAACTTGCAGGTGCCTTGTTGGAAGAGTGGTGTAATATCTCACAGCAAGAACTGGCAAATCTGGTGCAGTCCACGAGGAGAAGATGCACTGCAGTACTTAATGCAGCTGGTGGCCACACCAGATATTGACTGTTATTTTTATTTTTACCCCCCTTTGTACAGGGATACATTATTCCATTTCTGTTAGTCACATGTCTGTAGAACTAGTTCCATTTATGTCTCAGTTGTTGAATCTTATGTTCATACAAATATTTTTTAAAGTTTGCTGAAAATAAACGAAGTTGACAGTGAGAGGACATTTCTTTTTTGCTGAGTTTAGCTTAGCATTAGCTCATCATAATCAGTACAACCTTCAAAAAAGTATTTTGCCCACATCATGTGTCCATTACAATCTATGCAAAAATTGAAATGCGTGATTTGTCACCAGTACTTGAAAACGTGCAGAACTACAACTATGGGGAACAAACAGAATTAAGCTGAAGCTATCCTGATAAAGCTTAATATTGTATTTCACATTACTTTAGGGTTGTAATCATATTATAATATCCAAATCTTTCTTACTATCCAAACAACAATCCAAACAACATGTAGGCCTGTAAGAGCACATTTATTATGACAATTACAGAAAAATTGCTACCAAAAGTAACAACAGCGGAGGTGTCATAATACCCATAAAACCTAGCGGTCAAACAGGGAAATGGTTCCAATCGTTGTTCCACCTTTCATTTTTACCATAGGAAATTTTAGAAACAGGAGCCGTATTTCATGTTTCCCTACCCTGACGTGACATTTTGGTAACCATGTAAATTTCTCTTCGACAAGGTGACTTTTATCAATATATTCGGCTCTATTTACTCTCAGATTCTAACATGCTAATTAGCATCAACATGCACAACTACAAATCCCTGCAATCTCCTACACGTCATCTCTAGCTGACACCTTTGCTAACAGGTATTGGGTCAATTTAAAACTTGCAAAAGATAGTTCACATAATTGTCCATTGAAAGAAATGTAGCCAATTTATTTATTATTACATTTAGCTAACATTAGATAGTTAATCCAGAGATTTTTACCTTTGCCTCAGTTCGGCAGTCTTGTCCAGAAAACAGCACTTATTTTAAGTGTTTCTAATATATTTTTTGGGTTTGGATTGCGATCCAGACAGTCATAGTTTAAAATGGACCACTTCTTGAACTTCTCTCTCTATGACAGCAGAATATGTCTGTGTGCCTGGTCTGTTAACCACTAAATTACCTGTGAGACAGACATTGTTCACCGGACGTGCTACCTAAATAAAAAAAAATCCCTTTAATTTTACCTTTATTTAACCAGGCAAGTCAGTTAAGAACAAATTATTATTTTCAATGACGGCCTAGGAACAGTGGGTTAACTGCTTGTTCAGGGGCAGAACGACAGATTAGTACCTTGTCAGCTCAGGGGTTTGAACTTGCAACCTTCCGGTTCCTAGTCCAACTCTCTAACCACTACCCTGGCTATCCTGCCGCCCCAAAAGTGGCAATGCCTATAATCTGCCAATGGATTGAAGCCGGCCTTTGCCTATTTAGCTAGATTTAGCCTGTGTTCAAATAATTGGCCCTTTTGTTTTGGTTCTAGTCAGGATACTTGCAGCCGTGTTTAGCACTAACAAGTTTATTTAGGGCTTTATCCGGGTAGCCGGAAAGTAGAGTATTGCAGTAATCTAATCTAGAATTGACAAAAGCATGGATTTAAAAAATAAATAAAAAATTGGGGGACGGAAAATTTCTCATTTTTGCAATGTTACGTAGATGGAAAAAAGCTGTCCTAGAAACAGTCTTGATATGTTCGTCAAAAGAGAGATCAGGGTCCAGAGTAACGCCGAGGTTCTTCACAGTTTTATTTGAGACGACTGCACAACCATCAAGATTAATTGTCAGATTCAACAGAAGATCTCTTTGTTTCTTGGGATCTAGAACAAGCATCTCTGTTTTGTCCGAGTTTAAAAGTAGAAAGTTTGCAGCCATCCACGTCCTCATGTCTGAAACACAGGCTTCCAACGAGGGCAATTTTGGGGCTTCACCATGTTTCATCGAAATGTACAGCTGTGTGTCATCCGCATAGCAGTGAAAGTTAATATTGTTACGGCTCTCGTTTGTGGAATGACCGGACCAAGGTGCAGCGTGGTAGGTGTACATCGATCCTTTTTTTGATGTCACCGAAAGCAAAATAACAACGACAAAAGCGAAAGCGCACAGTTCTGTAAGGCAAAATAAACTATACAGAAAACAATATCCCACAAAACCCAAAAGGAAAATGACAACTTATATATGATCCCCAATCAGAGACAACGATAGACAGCTGCCTCTGATTGGGAACCATACTCAGCTAATAACACAAAGAAATAGAAAACATAGATTTTCACACCCGAGTCAACCAAACATAGAGAATAATAAGGATCTCTAAGGTCAGGACGCGACAAATATTATGCTTTCGAATGACATCCCCAAGAGGTAAAATATATCGTGAAAACAATAGTGGTCCTCAAACAGAACCTTGAGGAACACCGAAATTTACAGTTGATTTGTCAGAGGACAAACCATCCACAGAGACAAACTGATATTTTTCCAAAAGAAAAGATCTAAACCAGGCCAGAACTTGTCCGTGTAGACCAATTTGGGTTTCCAATCTCTCCAAAAGAATATGGTGATCGATGGTATCAAAAGCAGCACTAAGGTCTAGGAGCACGAGGACAGATGCAGAGCCTCGGTCTGACGCCATTAAAAGGTCATTTACCACCTTCACAAGTGCAGTCTCAGTGCTATGATGGGGTCTAAAACCAGACTGAAGCATTTCGTATACATTGTTTTTCTTCAGGAAGGCAGTGAGTTTCTGCGCAACAGCTTGTTCTAAAATTTTTGAGAGGAATGGGAGATTCGATACAGGCCGATAGTTTTGTATATTTTCTGGGTCAAGGTTTGGCTTTTTCAAGAGGCTTTATTACTGCCACCTTTAGTGAGTTTGGTACACATCCCGTGGAAAGAGAGCCATTTATTATGTTCAACATAGGAGGGCCAAGCACAGGAAGCAGCTCTTTCAGTAGTTTAGTTGGAATAGGGTCCAGTATGCAGCTTGAAGGTTTAGAGGCCATGATTATTTTCATCATTGTGTCAAGAGATATAGTACTAAAACACTTGAATGTCTCCCTTGATCATAGGTCCTGGCACAGATGTGCAATTAAGTTGGAAAAATATGATCCAGCAGCAGTGAGGGCTCTTCGATACTGCACACTACTTCCAAGATAGTCGGAAGATTATGCATAATCAGACAATTATTAACAACAACTTGTATACCTGTATAACTTGTTATTGGTTAGGATGTTGGCACTTGTGTGTACTATTGCAGTGACAAGGGGAATACGGAAAGTGTCTGTTTGTCCAGATATGTTCTTGCTTTTCTGTATATTCATTTTTCTAAGGAAGTATGTAAAGGGTAATATTCGAGCCTCAGTCCCTGATAAGCTAGGCTAGTCTCTGTGGAACTAGGGTAAGGAGAGATGTGGAACTCAACATCGAGGTCGAGGTGAGGACTACAGTTGAAGAGAGAAGTAACTTCTGGGAGGGAGGGCCAGAGGGGCCAACCTAAACAACACCTTATTGCCATGACAAAGGGACTGTGACAGTGTTCCAGGTTCTTCTCCATGACATCAACAAGCTGGTACACCTGTAAGCCTCATGCAGCTGGTTCAACATAGGTGTTCTACGCATCGTTGAGTGTAATGCAATGGCTCTTAATTGTAAGAAAAGAATGTAAATGAATCAGCCACACCATTTGATAAAAAGAGCCGTTAGTTTGTTAATTACAGCATGTGAAAATCCCCTGCTGTAGCAAAGACAGAAAATAAATGTTTTCCTTATGGGAAAACACAGACCTTATTATGTTCTCTTTGTTCTCTATATTTATAGTGCTCGTGTAACCAGCTTCTTTGATTTGAAAACACAGCATACATTATCAACACGCTATTCAAACAATAGGAATGACAAGTTACACTTTGGTAAAAGTTCTATCAAACTTTTTTATGCGAGTAAAGTACATGTCGGATAAAAAATGTCACAACAGACCTGATGGAGACAGCAAATTTGTCTATAAACTTTCCAAATGTCGACAAAATAAAATACACGAGACATGGTGGTTTTTCACTTCACAGGGTGGTGAAAGTGCACGGCGATGAGCTAGGTGCTCCTTTAGGAGAAATATTGAGAGTCTTATTCTGATGACATGATGATCAATGCTTGGCTGCTGTTTGACAAATAAACATAATCTCACTCATTGTACATCTGTGAGCTTTTGGCTAGAGCGCTTGTGCCAAGACCAGAGTGGCACATTCACTATATATTGCAAAAATGTTTGTGACAAAACTATTAGTTGAGTTGGCTCCCAAGTGGCGCAGACGTCACTACAGTTCCTGGTTTGAATCCAGGAAGTAACACATCTGGCAGTCATTAAGAGTCCCATAGGGCGGCGCACTATTGGCCCAGTGTCGTCGGGGTAGGCCATCATTGTAAATAAGAATTTGTTCTTAACTAGTTAAATAAATAAATAAAGGTTAAATAAAAAAGAGTGAAAAATGCGATGGAAACCCATTTAACTTGTATTTTTATATTTGGTACATGGGAACTTTACTTTTGTGCACAGCTTTCTATTTGCAATGTGAAAATGCATATTGTTTTTATACAGATTTTCGAATATTCACATGAAAGTCGCCAATTGGATGGAACATACTGTAGCTATAGAGTGAAAAAACATTCTTCCCCACCAACCTACCATGTTGATCAATGGGGAGAAATGAGGATTGTGCAGATTATTATTGGCTATGCCCTCCAGATTCCCCATCACCATGAAGTGTTAGCACCATTCCTGCAGAAATGGAGGAGCAGTTCTACCTTGTGCTTGGCTCACTGCAAAGATTTCACCTGCAATTCTGGAGATAAAAAAAGGAAAATACTGTTCACTGTGAGACTGTCCATTTGATAACTTAGAAGTCTTTAGAATGTACTTCCTCATTAAAAGATTTACAACTGCAACTTTTATATTACATTTGCTCTGTGAGGTTGTGCTATCATATCGCTTCCTGTAGCACTGCTGTACGTATGCAGTTCTAATTTATACAATTACAAATATTGTATGTCAGAATTTCACAATTCAAAATCACAACTTTAAAAATGAACATTCACAAACCTGAACAGGTCATGATTCAGATCATTAGTAGAATATTTGGGCATCTTCCCTTCCCTCCCCTTCAAAGCGCCACGTCTCTATGCCGGCAATCATCTTTGAGGACAGAAAACGGCTTTAGACGACCTGTGCAATCAATTAGCCATCAGATCACTCTGCAGGCAAGCCGTCATCATATACTGTACTTCATGTGTGCAGCTACACATTTGAATTTTGCTTATAAACAACAATAATGTATAATATTCCTCACTTGACAGGAACTCTTTCCCCAATGCATCGGTGTCAACTCCAGACTCACCAATGAAGATTATTGTCACAGGGTTGACTGGGGATCATTTATTTTGACGTTTCTAGCAGGTTGTCCCTTGATACACATATTTGAACGTTCCGGCTCTAGTCAACTTATCCTGCCAGCCAGCACAGAACGTATTTTTCACTGTTAGTTAAAGTTAAACAGTTTCCAAATGTTGCATATGAAATCCAATACTGTTATCTAACGTTCTTAAACTTGTTTTTTTTCTCCCAAATTTGCCATGACATTTTGTCCTGCATTGAGGTGACACCTGCATCCGGCTCATTTACCTCGCCCACGAGGGGAGTGGAGTAGGTGATGGAGAACCAGAGATCCCTAAGTATCAAATTCCAGGCGAAGAGTTACAGGTCTGTATTTGATGGAACCCCTTTCAAGCTGATCACAATACAAATCACCTTTACGACTCTGAATGCCTGGGGAGGTCAGGAGACAAGGAGCAAAAGTTGATGTAACCTGAAACAATATCAGATATTTTTCAGATATTCCTATGTCATAAAATAAGTAAAATTTGTATTTCACTGTAAGATACAATGTATGGATTTTGCACATTATGTATTTGTACTCTCCATACAGTGCATTTGGAAAGTATTCAAATCCCTCAACGTTTTCCACATTTTGTTACAATACAGCCTTATTCTAAAATTGATTAAATCTTTTTTTTTCCCTCCTCAATCTACACAAAACACCCCATAATGACAAGGCAAAAACAGGTTATTAATATAACTGAAATATTACATTTACATAAGTATTCACACCCTATACTCGGTACTTGAAGCACCTTTGGCAGCGATTACAGCCTTGAATCTTCTTGGGTATGACGCTACAAGCTTGGCCCACCTGTATTTGGGGATTTTCTCCCATTCTTCTCTGCAGATCTTGTCCAATTCTGTCATGTTGGAGGGGGAGAGTCGCTCCATAGCTATTTTCAGGTCTCTCCAGAGATGTTTGATCGGGTTCAAGTCCAGGATCTGGCTGGGCCACTCAAGGACATTCAGAGACTTGTCCCGAAGCCACTTCTGCGTTGTCTTTGCTGTGTGTTTAGGGTCGTTGTCATGTTGGAATGTGAGCCTTCTGAGGTCCTGAGCACTCTGGAGCAGGTTTTCATCCAGGATCTCTTTGTACTTTGCTCCATTCATATTTCCCTCAATCCTGACTAGTGTCCCAGTCCCTGCTGCTGAAAAACATCCCCACAGCATGATGATGCCACCTCCATGCTTCACTATAGGGATGGTGGCAGGTTTCCTCCAGACGTGACTCTTCGCATTCAGGCCAAAGAGCTCAATCTTGGTTTCATCAGACCAGAGAATCTTGTTTCTCATGGTCTGAGAGTCCTTTAGGGGCCCATCGGCAAACTCCAAGAAGGCTGTCATGTGCCTTTTACTGAGGAGTGCCTTCCGTCAGAGATGGTTGTCCTTCTGGAAGGTTCTCCCATCTTCACAGAGGAACTCTGGAGATCTGTCAGAGTGACCATCAGGTTCTTGGTCACCTCCCTGACCAAGGTCTTTCTCCCCCAATTGCTCAGTTTGGCTGGCCAGCTCGCTCTAGGAAGAGTCTTGGAAGTTCCAAACTTCTTCCGTTTAAGAATGATGGATGCCACTGTGTTCTGAGGGACCTTCCATGCTGCAGACATTTTTTGGTACCCTTCCCCAGATCTGTTTCTTGACACAATCCTGTGTTTCTTCGACCTAAAGGCTTGGTGTTTGCACTCAACTGTGGGACCTTATATAGACAGGTGTATGTCTTTCCAAATCATGTCCAAACAATTGAATTGTAGAAACATCTTAAGGATGATCAATGGAAACAGAATGCACCTGAGCTTAATTTCGAGTCTCATCGCAAAGGGTCTGAATACTTTTGCAAACATTTCTAAAAACCTGTAATTGCCTTGTCATTATGGGGTATTGATTAATGAGGGGACAAAAATAATTTCATCCATTTTAGAATAAGGCTGTAATGTTACAACATGTGGTAAAAGAGATGGGGTCTGAATGCTTTCCGAAGGAACTGTATGGAGATAGTGGTTTAGTGCCTAAAATAAGGGGTTAAATACATCAACAACATGTACCTTTCTTATATCTCTCAGAAATAGGACAGACACTTCCTTTTGATTATTTGGGGGACAATCTGTTTATCCCCTTTCACTTTTCCTGTTCTTGTAAATAACAATTGCCAATTATCCAAAGTCCTGTTAATATCTGCCATTCAGTAGGCTACATAAGTCTATTGAATTGATCTGTAGAGTTCCCCACATCAATGATTGTACCGCATTCCATTTATACCTTTTGTCGCTTAAGACAACTGTACCTACCTCATTTTCAATCTACTGTATGTTAGTCTAGTAATAAAACTTAGAGTGAAACCGTTGTTGAATTGAAGCCCTTAAACGAACGATTGGATTCTTGAAATCTGAGAGCTTTGATGCCATTCAAAATGAGAAAATAGAAAATTGACTGTTGATGAAGACTATTGTTGGTATAGGATTAACTTCTTATGGCTGCAGGGGCAGTATTGAGTAGCTTGGATGAAAGGTGCCCAGAGGTGCTCAGAGTAAACGGCCTGCTCCTCAGTCTCAGTTGCTAATATATGCATATTATTATTAGTATTGGATAGAAAACACTCTGAAGTTTCTAAAACTGTTTGAATGATGTCTGACCTGAGAAGAAATCCAAACAGAAGTGGGAAATCTGAGGTTGGTCAATTTTTTTGTTGTTGAAGTTTTTGTCCGAAGTTATGCGGGACCTGCATGAGCGTTTGGAGATGTGTACCTAACACACTAACAAAAGTAGCTACTTGGACATAAATAATGGACATTATCGAACATAATCAAGCATTTATTGTGGAACTAGGATTGGGAGTGCATTCTGATGAGATCATCAAAGGTAAGGGACTAATTATAATGTGATTTCTGGTTTCTGTTGACTCCAACATGGCGGAAAATTGTATTTATTTTCTGAGCGCCGTCTCAAAATATTGTATGGTTTGCTTTTTCCGTAAAGTTTTTTTTTTTTAAATCTGACACAGCGGTTGCATTAAGGAGAGGTATATCTATAATCAAATCAAATCAAATTTATTTGTAACATACACATGGTTAGCAGATGTTAATGCGAGTGTACCGAAATGCTTGTGCTTCTAGTTCCGACAATGCAGTAATAACCAACGAGTAATCTAACCTAACAATTCCACAACTACTACATTATACACACAAGTGTAAAGGGATAAAACATATGTACATAAAGATATATGAATGAGTGATGGTACAGAACGGCATAGGCAAGATGCAGTAGATGGTATCGAGTACAGTATATACATATGAGATGAGTAATGTAGGGTATGTAAACAAAGTGGCATAGTTTAAAGTGGCTAGTGATACATGTATTACATAAAGATGCAGTAGATGATAGAGTACAGTATGTACATATACATATGAGATGAATAATGTAGGGTATGTAAACATTATATTAAGTAGCATTGTTTAAAGTGGCTCGTGATATATTTTACATCAATTTGCATCAATTCCCATTATTAAAGTGGCTGGAGTTGAGTCAGTGTGTTGGCAGCAGCCACTCAATGTTAGTGGTGGCTGTTTATTAACAGTCTGATGGCCTTGAGATAGAAGCTGTTTTTCAGTCTCTCGGTCCCAGCTTTGATGCACCTGTACTGACCTCGCCTTCTGGATGATAGCGGGGTGAACAGGCAGTGGCTCGGGTGGTGTTTGTCCTTGATGATCTTTATGGCCTTCCTGTGACATCGGGTGGTGTAAGTGTCCTGGAGGGCAGGTAGTTTGCCCCCGGTGATGCGTTGTGCAGACCTCACTACCCTCTGGAGAGCCTTACGGTTGTGGGCGGAGCAGTTGCCGTACCAGGCGGTGATACAGCCCGACAGGATGCTCTCGATTGTGCATTTGAGTGTTTTTGGTGACAAGCCAAATTTCTACAGCCTCCTGAGGTTGAAGAGGCGCTGCGGCGCCTTCTTCACGATGCTGTCTGTGTGGGTGGACCAATTCAGTTTGTCTGTGATGTGTACGCCGAGGAACTTAAAACGTACTACCCTCTCCACTACTGTCCCATCGATGTGGATAGGGGGGTGCTCCCTCTGCTGTTTCCTGAAGTCCACAATCATCTCCATAGTTTTGTTGACGTTGAGTGTGAGGTTATTTTCCTGACACCACACTCCGAGGGCCCTCACCTCCTCCCTATAGGCCGTCTCGTCGTTGTTGGTAATCAAGCCTACCACTGTAGTGTCATCCGCAAACTTGATGATTGAGTTGGAGGCGTGCATGGCCACGCAGTCGTGGGTGAACAGGGAGTACAGGAGAGGGCTCAAAACGCACCCTTGTGGGGCCCCAGTGTTGAGGATCAGCAGGGTAGAGATGTTGTTACCTACCCTCACCACCTGGGGGCAGCCCGTCAGGAAGTCCAGTACCCAGTTGCACAGGGCGGGGTGAGACCCAGGGTCTCGAGCATGATGACGAGTTTGGAGGGTACTATGGTGTTAAATGCTGCGCTGTAGTCGATGAACAGCATTCTCACATAGGTATTCCTCTTGTCCAGATGGGTTAGGGCAGTGTGCAGTGTGGTTGAGATTGCATTGTCTGTGGACCTATTTGGGCGGTAAAGCAAATTGGAGTGGGTCTAGGGTGTCAAGTAGGGTGGAGGTGATATGGTCCTTGACTAGTCTCTCAAAGCACTTCATGATGACGGAAGTGAGTGCTACGGGGCGGTAGTCGTTTAGCTCAGTTACCTTAGCTTTCTTGGGAACAGGAACAATGGTGGCCCTCTTGAAGCATGTGGGAACAGCAGACTGGGTTAAGGATTGATTGAATATATCCGTAAACACACCAGCCAGCTGGTCTGCGCATGCTCTGAGGGCGCTGCTGGGTATGCTGTCTGGGCCTGCAGCCCTGCGAGGGTTAACACGTTTAAATGTTTTACTCACGTCGGCTGCAGTGAAGGAGAGTCCGCATGTTTTGGTTGCGGGCCGTGTCAGTGGCACTGTATTGTCTTCAAAGCGGGCAAAAAAGTTATTTAGTCTGCCTGGGAGCAAGACATCCTGATCCGTGACAGGGCTGGTTTTCTTTTTGTAATCTGTGATTGACTGTAGACCCTGCCACATACCTCTTGTGTCTGAGCCATTGAATTGCGACTCTACTTTGTCTCTATACTGACGCTTAGCTTGTTTGATTGCCTTGCGGAGGGAATAGTTACACTGTTTGTATTCGGTCATGTTTCTGGTCACCTTGCCCTGATTAAAAGCAGTGGTTCGCGCTTTCAGTTTCACGCGAATGCTGCCATCAATCCACGGTTTCTGGTTTGGGAATGTTTTAATCGTTGCTATGGGAACGACATCTTCAATGCACGTTCTAATGAACTCGCACACCGAATCAGCGTATTCGTCAATGTTGTTGTTCGCCGCAATGCGGAACATATTCCAGTCCACGTGATGGAAACAGTCTTGGAGCATGGAATCAGATTAGTCGGACCAGCGTTGAACAGACCTCAGCGCGGGAGCTCCTTGTTTTAGCTTCTGTCTGTAGGCAGGGAGCAACAAAATGGAGTCGTCGTCAGCTTTTCCGAAAGGAGGGTGGGGGAGGGCCTTATACGCATCGTGGAAGTTAGAATAGCAATGATCCAAGGTTTTACCAGCCCTGGTTGCGCAATCGATATGCTGATACAATTTAGGGAGTCTTGTTTTCAGATTAGCCTAGCCTTGTTAAAATCCCCAGCTACAATGAATGCAGCCTCAGGATATGTGGTTTCCAGTTTGCAAAGAGTCAAATAAAGTTCTTTCAGAGCCATCGATGTGTCTGCTTGGGGGGGAAAATACATATACGGCTGTGATTATAATCGAAGAGAATTGGTAGATAATGCGGTCGATAATGCGGTCGACATTTGATTGTGAGGAATTCTACTAACAATTGGATACCATTCCATGTGTATAACTTGCATTATCATCTACATTTATGATGAGTATTTCTGTTGAATTGATGTGGCTATGCAAAATCACTGCATGTTTTTGGAACTAGTGAACGTAACGCGGCAATGTCAACTCAGATTTTTTTATTCATTTTACCCCCTTTTTCTCCCCAATTTCGTGGTATCCAATTGTTAGTAATTACTATCTTGTCTCATCGCTACAACTCCCGTACGGGCTCGGGAGAGACGAAGGTCGAAAGCCATGCGTCCTCCGAAACGCAACTGCTTCTTAACACAGCGCACATCCAACCCGGAAGCCAGTCACACCAATGTGTCGGAGGAAACACCGTGCACCTGGCGAGCTTGGTTAGCGTGCACTGCGCCCGGCCCGCATCAGGACCGGACCAATAACGCTAGACCAATTGTGCGTTGCCCCACGGACCTCCCGGTCGCGGTCGTCTGCGACAGAGCCTGGGCGGGAAACCAGAGTCTCTAGTGGCACAGCTAGCGCTGCGATGCAGTGTCCTAGACCACTGCACCACCCAGGAGGCCAAACTCAGATTTTTTTATATAAATATGAACTTTAAGAAACAAAACATACTGTATTGTGTAACATGAAGTTCTATGAGTGTCATCTGATGAAGATCATCAAAGGTTAGTGATTCATTTTATCTCTATTTGTGCTTTTTGTGACTTCTCTTTTTGGCTGGAAAAAATGGCTGAGTTTTTCTTTGGCTTAGTGGTGACCTAAAATAATCGTTTGTGGTGCTTTCGCTGTAAAGCCTATTTGAAATCGGACACTGTGGTGGGATTAACAACAAGATTACCTTTAAAACTGTTTAAATAAATGTATGTTTGAGGAATTTTAATTATGAGATTTCTGTGGTTTTGAATTTGGCGCCCTGCACTTTCCCTGGCTGTTGTCATATCATCCGTTAACGGGATTGCAGCCTTAAGAAATTTTAATATAGGATTAATTTTATAACGGTTAATGATAATTACTGTTTGAGTTAATTCAAGGGGTCTTTCTATATGAAATGATGACCCTCTGAGATTAATTGGGAAGAATAACCAGTAATAATAACAAATTAATTAGATAAATTGGATATTCATTATGCCAGTAATTAATCAGTAAATTATCATGAATATCCATAGCCAAATTCACAACAGCTGCACACTGGATTGTGGAGAATGTGGTAAAACCGGAATAAGAGCATTTAGTTACACTAAGAACAAGCATATGACTATGAAAGAGTATAATCGTTGAGCCTTCATCCTATAACATTACAACAGACAAGAGAACATGGATTTTGTTCATGCCATAATTGTTACAGAGGTTGTAAATTGAGATCAGAAATTGTACCCAGGTGACACAATTTCCATCTATAATATGCTCATACCATTACCTTCCTCCACAGATGCTTGCATACAGTAGCAAACGATTGGCTCAAAGTTTTTCGCTGTATATTGGGCATTCTGCCTCAGCTGGTTGAAAGCAAAGATGCATAAAAAACATGACCAAATGGGTTACAAATAAGGAAATAGTAACTCACCACACACACACATATACCTACTAACACCACACACGCGTGCCACGCTGGATGTTGGTAATGACTCCATGTTGGTAGTGCCGTCAAACTACAAGTCTGTCTGATAGGACTGCGGATCAAATTTAAAATAATGCTATGCTTTTTCAACTACTGATCCAAATCTTCCTGTGTATACTTTTGGAGAGTACATATTTCATAAAATATTTAAAGGGATTTACAGCATCTGAATACTCATCTTTACACCTGCACATTTTTTTTAACACATGGTAAAACCTATATGATCTTCTCAATTTTGATATGGCCACGGTATATGGGGCTGTTATTGACAAATTGCAACGAACTCAAAGCCTCAATTGCATTATGTGCACTTAGATCATATGATCAAGCAATACACCCAGCCACTACAAAAAAATACAGGTGTCCTTCCTAACTCAGTTGCCGGAGAGGAAGAAAACCGCTAAGGGATTTCACCATGAGGCCACGGGTGAATTTAAAACAGTTACAGAGTTTAATGGCTGTGATAAGCGAAAACTGGCAAGGCCTGCATCATGTTATGGGTTTGCTTGTAATCGATAACGACTGCCGAGTTTCAGGATAAAAATAAATGTAATGAATCTAAGCACAGGCAAATCCTAGAGGAAAACCTGGTTCACTGTGCTTTCTGCCAGACACTGGGAGATGAATTCACATTTTAGTGATGGCAACCTAAAACACAAGGCCAAATCTACACTAGAGTTGATTACCAAGAAGACAGTGAATTTTTACACCTTTATTTAACCAGGTAGGCCAGTGAAGAACAAGTTCTCATTTACAACTGCGACCTGGCCAAGATAAAGCAAAGCAGTGCGACAAAAACAGAGTTACACATGGGATAAACAAACATACAGTCAATAACACAATAGAAAATCTGTATACAGTGTGTGCAAATGAAGTAAGGAGGTAAGGCAATAAGTAGGCCATAGTGGCGAAGTAATTACAATTTAGCAATTTACACTGGAGTGATAGATGTGCAGATGAGGCTGTGCAAGTATAAATACTGGTGTGCAAAAGAGCAGAAAAAATGAAAAACAAATAAGGGAATGAGGTAGGTGGTTGGATGGGCTATTTATAGATGGGCTATGTACAGCTGCAGCGATTGGTAAGCTGCTCTGACAGCCGATGCTTGAAGTTAGTGAGGGAGATAGAAGTCTCCAACATTCAGAGAATGTTCCTGAGTGGTCAGGTTCTCACTTAAATCTGCTTGAAAATCTCTGGAAAGACCTTAAAATGGTTGTCTAGCAATGATCAATAAACAATTTGACAGAGCTTGAATAATTTTTTAACAATAACAGGCAAATGTTGCACAATCCAAGTGTGGCAAGCTCCAGAAAGACTCACAGCTGTAATCCCTCCCAAAGGTGCTTCTACAAAGTAATTACAATTTCAGAGGCTGGTAACTCAATGAATTTATCCTCTGCAACAGGGGTAACTCTGCAGCAAACCCCCCCCCCCCCCCCCCTCCGCTTGTCGACAATACCTGGAGATGGTCTTGAGAATAGCCGCCCTAGCTCTTTTCCAGGTACGCCGACAGAGGCGGACGAACATCTGGGCTGAAGGTATGTTGACCTCAACTCCTTGCTCTGGGAAGAGCGGCGGCTGATGCCACATGGAGCATTCGAAAGGGGATAGATAGTTCAGTAGCCGAGCAAGAGAGTGTTCCTGGCATATTCCACCTAGACCAGTTGCGGATTCCAGGTGGTGGGGTAACTGGCAACCAGACACAGGAGTGCCGTCTCCATATCTTGATTGGCTCCCTCCAACTGGCCGTTAGATTGGGGATGAAACCCAGATGACAGACTGGCTGACAACCTAATAAGAGTGCAGAACGCCTTCCAGAATTGGGATGAGAACTGAGGACCCCGGTCTGAGACAACATCAACAGGGAGTCCATGGATACGGAAGATGTGCTGCACCATAAGCTGGGCCGTCTCCTTGGCTGAAGGTAATTTAGGAAGAGGGATGAAATGGGCGGCCTTGGAGAATCTGTCCACCATCAGGATGATGGTGTTGCCATCTGACGGACGAAGCCCAGTGACAAAATCCAGAGAAATATGGGACCAGGGGCGATGAGGGAGAGGAAGTGGCTGTTGGAGGACAGACTGAGCTTGCCACAGAGTCTTGCTTCGCGTGCATACCATGCATGTGGCGACAAAGGCCAAGACATCAGGGACCAAGGTAGGCCACCAGAAGCGTTGATGGATGAAAGCCAGGGTCTGATGAGTAGCAGGATGACAGGAAAGCCTGGAGGAGTGAGCCCATTCCAGGACCGGAGACCAAACCGCATCAGGCACAAACAGACAGTTAGCTGCCCCCCCCCCCCCTCTCCCCCCGGGTCCGACTGGGAACGCTGAGCTTTGCGGACCAGAGCCTCAATTCCCCAAACAACAGAAGCCACCAAACAAGAGGTAGGGAGGATGGTCTCAGATTCAGAGGGAGTGGCAGAGGAACTGTATCGACAGGAGAGAGCGTCCGACTTCACGTTTTTGGACTCTGGGCAGTAGGAGATGGTGAAATTGAACCTTTTAAATAACAGAGCCCACTGGGCCTGCCTGGAATTAAGGCGCTTGGCTGTGCGGGAATATTTCAGATTGTGGACGGTCCAGACCAAAAACGGATGTTCAGCTCCCTCCAGCCGGTATCTCCACTCCTCCAGTGCCATCTTGACCGTCAGGACTTCTCGGTTACCCAAGTCATAGTTTCTTTCTGCAGAGTTGACTAGATGGGACAGGAAGGCACAGGGATGAAGCTTCTGGTCCTGGGCAGATCGCTGGGACAGGATGGCCCCCACTCCAACATCAGAAGCATCAACGGATGGATGAGGATGGGTGCTGTTGTGAACCGATGCTTCAGGTCCACAAAGGCTTTGTTGACAGCTGGAGACCATGCTAACTGTACCTTGGGAGAGGTGAGTGCAGAGAGGAGGGCCGCCAGGGTGCTGTAACCCCGAATGAAACGGAGGTAGAAGTTAGCAAAACTAAGAAAACGCTGCAACTGCACCCTGGATGTGGGTTGAGGCCAATCCACCACTGCTTTCCCCTTTCCAGGTTCCATCTGGACATTTCCCTCCGCAATGACATATCCCAGAAAGGAGATGGTAGAGCAGTGGACCTCACACTTCTCAGCTTTTACGAACAATTGGTTCTCCAGGAGGCACTGAAGGACCTGTCTGACATGCATTACATGTTAATGGGCAGACCGGGAAAAAAAGAGAATGTTGTCAAGGTATATGAACAAACTGGTTTAGCATGGCCCGGAGCAGATAGTTTACCAGGGCCTGGAAGACAGCGGGGGCATTGGTGAGTCCAAACGGCATGACCTGGTACTCATGTCAGCTGGCTATGATGAATACTGTCTTCCACTCATCTCCTCCGTGGATCTGAACCAGGTGGTAGGCATTCCGAAGGTCCAGCATGGAAAAAATTGTGGCCCCCTGGAGAGGTTCAAAAGCCGAGGAAAGGAGTGGTAGGGGGTAACAATTCTTAATTGTAAATGTCATTAAAACCCTGGTAGTCAATGCACGGACACAGGGTCTTGTCCTCCTCCACAAAGAAAAACCCTGCGCCGGCAGGAGAAGCAGACGGACAGACAGCCCCAGTAGCCAGAGATTCCTATATGTACTCCTCCATGGCCTTGGTCTCCGGCCCAGATAGAGAATATAGCCTACCAAGAGGTGGTGTGGTGCCTGGGAGGAGATCAATGGCACAATCATAAGGACGATGCGGGGAAGAGAAGTAGCCGTGTCTTGCTCAAAACCTCCAGGAGGTCGTGGTACTCTGTGGGGACGGTTGAGAAATCCGTGACTTGACTTAAGCCCTGAGTAGGCTGTCATGGGGAAGGCTGCGCTGTTTTGAGGCAATGGGAATGGCAAAACAGACTCCATCCCAAGATTGAACTTGTGGTCCAATCAATAAGGTGGTTGTGTTTTTTAAACCAAGAAAATCCCAAAACAACTGGAAAATGGGGAGACTCAATGAGAAGCAGCTGAATAGCCTCACTGTGATTTCCTGAAACCCGTAGATTAACAGGAACAGTGCTGTGGGTAACTCTACCAATGGAGTGTCTGTCCAGTGCGTTAGCGTCCATCGGAACAGAGAGACGTTGAGTGGGAATACCTCATTCAGAACCTAGAGTAGCATCCATAAAATTCAATCAATGAGTCAATGAGCACCCATAGAGATTTAGACTGGTCTGCCCACAGCAGTATAACAAAGGAGGGATTACGGTTTAACCTCTTGATCCTACTTGAGACGCAGACGTCTCAACTAGGCACCTGGAAATGCAAGTGCGCTACGCTAAATGCTAAATGTACTCGTTAAAACTCAAATGTTCATTAAAATACACATGCAGGGTATTGAATTAAAGCTACACTCGTTGTGAATCTAGCCAACAAGTCAGATTTTTAAAATGCTTTTAGGCAAAAGCATGAGAAGCTATTATCTGATAGCATGCAACACCCCAATATACCTGAAGGGGATGTAAACAAAAGAATTAGCGTGGCCGGCGCTACACAAAAACGCAGAAATAAAATATAAAACATTCATTACCTTTGATGATATTCTTTGTTGGCACTCCTATATGTCCCATAAACATCACAAATGGGTCTTTTTCCCGATTAAATCCGTCCATGTATGCCCAAAATATCCATTTGTATAGCCTGTCTAGTTCAGGAAAAAAGCTCTCTTCCAACGCAACGTCATTTTAAAAAATTATATAAGTTGCCTATATTCTTTGACAAAACACTTAAACCTACTTTTGTAACCCAACTTTAGGTATTTGTAAACGTTAATAAGCGATCAAATTGATCACTGGGCGATCTGTATTCAATAGCAGCTACTCAAGAAAACAATGTCCATTTTTCAATCTTCCAAAATCGATTGTTGTAGGCTGGATGGAATGACGGATCTATTGGTCATGTCTCAAAGGATTTTTGTCAATGAATATGACGTTGTTGGCGACATCGTGTGGAAGCTGTAGGAATTGCATCTGTGTCCATATTAAATTTGGTTTCCTTTAAACAATACATGAACGTGGCGCATGGATACTTTTTTCAGCTTTCAGTGACCAGTTTTTCTTGCGCTTTTCGATGAAACACACGCTCTGTTATAGTCACAGCCGTGAATTAACCAGTTTTAGAAACTTCAGAGTGTTTTCTATCCACACATACTAATTATATGCATATACTATATTCCTGGCATGAGTAGCAGGACGCTGAAATGTTGTGCGATTTTTAACAGAATGTTCAAAAAAGGAGGGGGTAGAATGAAGAGGTTTTAACCTCTCTTGGGAAGGGGGCAGTATTTTGAATTTTGTGAATGAAGTGCCCAATGTAAACTGAAGCAAGGATATGCATATTCTTGGTATCATTTGAAAGGTAACACGGAAGTTTGTGGAAATGTGATTTGAATGTAGGAGAATATAACACAATAGATCTGGTAGAAGAAAATACAAGGAAAAAACATACTTTTTCTGTTGTTTATTGTTGTTACATCATCTTTCAACTGAACAAGAACAGCCAAACATTCAGATAGGATGCTGGGGATAATTTCAATCAAGAACGTAAGAGGAAGACAATTGTTGAGCAAAGTTTCAGAGCAACATGACATTGAGAATGAAGTCACCCAGGTGTCCCACACAAATGTACCCAAATGTACTTAAGTGGCCGAATTGGTACAGTGATACATTTTGACGCAAACAACTATATACAAAATACATAAATGCTATTCTAACACACCCCCCACAAAAAAAATAACAAGGGTAACTATTTACACACTTTCAATTTACAATATTGTGAAGACCCTCAGTCCTCTACACAATATTGTGCTGCTGATGCCATGGCCCACAGCAGTCTCTTTCTTCTGTAAAGCAGAGGGTTACTGAACAAGTGGTGCAGGTGATGGAGCATTTCCTGTGACAAAGCACACAACGAGGTCTCCCTACTGTGCCCATTCACCACAGCAATGTAGATGAAATGATAGAACAATGTCCTTTACCATTTCATTGTCTTGTGGAGAACATTGTAGTAGCCTATCAGCGCATCTGACAGGTCTTATTTCAAATTAAAATTTTGAATTTTGAAAAGAATAATGGGCATATGTTGTAAAAATTCTTATACTATTATTTTATTTATATTTTTTTAGGTTAAACACTTAGTGTAAACGTAAATGACTCATTTCTGATATATAGCATGTAGAAAAGATAATGGACCTACAGTGCCTTCAGAAAGTATTCATACACCTTTAATTCCACATTTTGTTGTGTTAGTCTGAATTAAAAATGGATAAAAAAAGAAATCCTCACCCATCTACACATTAACCCATTATGATAAAGTGAATTTTTTTTTGAAATGTTTACAAAATAAATACAGAAATGTCTCATTTATATAAGTATTCACACCCTTTAGTCTATACTTTGTTGAAGCACCTTTGGCAGCGATTACAGCTGTTAGTCTTTCGGGGTATCTCTCTAAGAACTTTACACACATGGACTGTGCAACATTTGCCCATTATTCTTTTCAAAATTCTTCAAGCTCTGTCAAATTGGTTGTTGATCATTGCTAGACAACCATTTTCAGGTCTTGCCATAGATTTCCAGGTATATTTATGTCAAAACTGTTACTCGGTCACTCGGGAACATTCACTGTCTTCTTGGTAAGAAACTCCAGTGTAGATTTGGCCTTGTGTTTTAGGTTAATATCCTGCTGAAAGGTGAATTCATCTCCCAGTGTCTGGTGGAAAGAAGACTGAACCAGATTTTCCTCTAGGATTTTGTCTATGCTTAGCTCCATTCTGTTTATTTTTTATCCGGAAAAATTCCCCAGTAAATCAAATCAAACTTGTTTTGTCACATGCGCTATATAAAACATGTGTAGACCTCAACATGAAATGCTTACTACAAGCCCTTAACCAACAGTAAAGTTCAAGAAATAGTTGAGAAAATATTTACCAAATAAACTGAAGTAAAAAATTATTAAAAAGTAACACAATAAAATAACAATAATGAGGCTATATACAGGGGGTACCGGTACCGAGTCAATGAGTGGGGGTACAGGTTAGTCGAGGTAATTTGTACATGTTCGTATGGCTGTAGTGACTATGAATAGATAATAAACAGCTTAATGATTGAACTTAATGATTACAAGCATACCCATAACATGATGCAGCCCCCACTATGCTTCAAAAGATGGAGAGTGGTACTCAGTAATGTGTTGCATTGTATTTGCCCCCCAGGACAAAAAGTGAATTGCTTTGACAATTTTTTTGCAGTATTACTTTAGCGCTTTGTTGCGTCTTTTGGAATATTGTTATTCAGTAGAGGCTTCCTTCTTTTCACTCGGTCAATTAGGCTACTATTGTGGACTGACTAAAATGTTGTTGATCCATCCTCAGTTTTCTCCTGTCAAAACTATTAAACTCTGTCACTGTTTTAAAGTCACCATTGGCCTCATGGTGAAATCCCTAAGCGGTTCCTTTCCAATGCGGCAACTGAGTTAGGCAGGATATCTGTATCTTTGTAGTGACTGGGTGTATTGATACACCATCCAAAATGTAATTAATAACTTGACAAGGCTCAAAGGGATATTAAATGTCAGCTTTTAATATCTTTGCCCATCTAGCAATAGGTGCCGTTCTTTGCAAGGCAATGGACAATCTCCCTGGTCTTTGTGATTGAATCTGCCGTTGAAATTCACTGCTCAACTGAGGGATAATTGTTTGTGTGGGGTACAGAAATGAAGTACTCATTCAAAAATCATGTTAAACACTATTATTGCACACAGTGAGCCCATGCAACTTATTATGTGACTTGTTAAGAACATTTTTACTCTTGAACATGTTTAGGCTTACCATAACAAAGGGGTTGAACACTTTTTGACTTAAGACATTTCAGCATTTCAATTTTTATTAATTTAGAAAAACATTCCACTCGGACATGATGAGGTATTGTGTCGATGTCAGTAAGACCTTTAAACAGGTCAACATTCACAAGACGACAGGGCCAGATGGATTACCAGGACGTGTACTGTGAGCATGCGCTGACCAACTGGAAAGTGTCTTCACTGACATATTCAACCTCTCCCCGACTCCAGCCACCCTAGTCATAGATTGTTCGCTCTGATACCGCACAGCAAGCTGTGCCAGAGCGCATTGTCTAGGTCCAAGAGGCTTCTTAAACAGCTTCTACCCCCAATCCAAAAGACTCCTGATCATCTAGTCAAATGGCTACCCAGGCTATTTGCAGTGCCCCCAACCACACTCACTCCTCTTTACACCACTGCTACTCTCTGTTGTCATCTGTGCATAGTCACTTTAATAACTCTACCTACAGTACATGTAAATACTTACTGCTGCTCTTTAATTACTTGTTACTTTTATCTCTTATTCGTATCTGAATTTGTTTTTTTAACAGCATTGTTGGTTAGGGGCTCGTAAGTAGGCATTTCACTGCAAGGTTGTATATGGTTGTACCTGTTGTATTCGGTGCATGCGACTAATACAATTAGTTTTTGATTTGTCTAGGTCAGTGACAAAAAATTTCAATTTAATCCATTTTAAATTCAGGCTGTAAACCAACAAATTGTGGAAAAAGTCAAAGAGAGTGAATACTTTATGAAGGCAATGTATATACTGTACTTTTGGTCATGTAGTGTATGTGGACACCTGCTCATCGATCATTTTATTCCAAAATCATGTGCATTAATATGGAGTTGGTCCCCCTTTTGCTGCCATAACACTTTCCACTCTGGGAAGGCTTTCCACTAGATGTTGGAACATTACTGTGGGCACTTGCTTCCATTCAGCCACAAGCTTAGTGAGGTCGGGCACTGATGTTGGGCGATTAGCCTTGGCTCGTGTTCCAATTAATTCCAAAGGTGTTGGATGATGTGGAGGTCAGGGCTCTGTGGAGTTCAGCAAAACCCAGATTTGTCCGTTGGATGGTGAAGCATGTTTCCCCTGCTCTAGAGTCCAATGGTGGTGAGCTTTACACCACTCCAGCCGACGCTTGGCATTGCGCATGATGATCTTAGGCTTGTGTGCGGCTGCTCAGCCATAGAAACCCATTTCCTGAAGCTTCCGACGAACAGTTCTTGTGCTGACGTTGTTTCCAGAGGCAGTTTGGAACCCGGTGGTGATAGTTGCAACCGAGGACAAAATAAATGTCTTCAGGAAATTGGCTTAAAAATTATAAAATATCTCCACCCCCCAAGGTGGGGACATCTAAAATGTTCTCTCAAATGTAGACACTCCGACTGGCCGACCACGCTCATTTCCACGTCCCCTGCCACGCCCACGACCTAAGCCCCTTTTTGAAACAGAAAAAACCCTGCCTCTTCTCTTTGGTTTTTCATCACCTCTTTCATCCTTCATTATCATCTCCCTTCATCAGGCAGGTCTCCTGGATGTTCTTCTCCACCTTTGCCCTGAAATGTTCCTTTGCTTTCTTTTCCTCCAAAGCCTAACCGTCTATCTTGGACCCACTCTTCATCAGCTTCAGTTCCTGGGTGACACTAATAAGCTTGGCCTTCAGATATTCTGGTCAGCCTCCGAGTTCCAACTCATCAGGGCATGGCGGTAAATCCTGTACAGTTAGGATCTGAGTCTTGAACGTGTTTCTTTAAGACCTGCTTTCTGAACTTTGAAGCAGGACGTGGGTTGCCCTCTGGTCTCACTGACCGGAATAGCTTTTTTGTTGGCATCATTGCTATGCACAGTGGCTGTAACGGGAGGCAGCGGCATCTTGGTAGCCATTTTGGCTCCATTCCCCTCTTCAAAGGGGGATACACTCTAGACCCAAACTGTTACAGACCTATATCCATCCTTTCCTGCCTTTCTAAAGTCTTGGAAAGCCAAGTGAACAAACAGATCACCGACCATCTTGAATCCCACCGTACCTTCTCCGCTATACAATATGGTTTCCGAGCTGGTCACGGGTGTACCTCAGCCACGCTCAAGGTCCTAAACGATGTCATAACCACCATCGATAAAAAACAGCACTGTGCAGCCGTCTTCATCAACCTGGCCAAGGCTTTTGACTCTGTCAATCACCTTATTCTTATCGGCAGACTCAACAGCCTTGGTTTCTCAGATAACTGCCTCGCCTGGTTCACTAACTACTTCTCAGATAGAATTCAGTGTGTCAAATCGGAGGGCCTGTTGTCTGGAACTCTGGCAGTCTCTATGGGGGTGCCACAGAGTTCAATTCTTGGGCCGACTATTTTCTCTGTATATATCAATGATGTCGCTCTTGCTGCAGGTGATTCTTTGATCCACCTCTACGCAGAGGTCTTTGATCCACCTCTACATCCGGCCCTTCTTTAAACACTATGTTAACAAACCTCCAAACGAGCTTCGATGCCATACAACACTCCTTCCGTGGCCTCCAACTGCTCTTAAATTATAGTAAAACTAAATGCATGCTCTTCAACCGATCGCTGCCCTCACACGCCCGCCCACCTAGCATCAATACTCTGGACTGTCCTGACTTAGAATATGTGGACAACTATAAATACCTCGGTGTCTGGTTAGACTGTAAATGCTCCTCCTTCCAGACAAGCTTCTCCAATCCAAAATTAAATCTAGAATCGGCTTCCTATTTTGCAACAAAGCCTGCTTCACTCATGCTGCTAAACATACCCTTGTAAAACTGACTATCCTGCTGATCCTTGACTTCGGCGATGTCATTTACAAAATAGCCTCCAGCACTCTACTCATCAAATTGGATGCAGTCTATCACAGTGTCATCCGTTTTGTAACCAAACCCCATATACTACCCACCATTGCGATCTGTATGCTCTCGTTGGCTGGTCCTCACTACGAATTCGCTGCCAAACCCACTCTTTGCTAGCTAAAGCTCAGCCTCATCTCTGCTCATTGGTCACCATAGCAACACCCACCCACAGCACACGCTCCAGAAGGGATATTTCACTGGTCATCCCCAAAGCGAACACCTCGTTTGGCCGCCTTTCCTTCCAATTATCTGCTGCCAATGACTGGAACGAATTACAAAAATCACTGAAGTTGGAGACTTCTAACTTCAAGCATCGGCTGTCAGAGCAGCTTACCGATCGCTGCAGCTGTACACATCCAATCTGTAAATATCCCATCCAACGTACTACCTACCTCATCCCCATATTTGTTTTTTCTGCTCTTTTGCACACCAGTACTTCTACTTCCACATTCTCATCTGCACATATATCACTCCAGTGTAAATTGCTAAATTGTAATTACTTCGACACTATTTGCCTTTTATTGCCTTACCTCCTTACTTAATTTGCACACACGTCATACAAAATTTCTATTGTGTTATTGACTAATGTTTTTTTATCCCATGTGTAAATCTGTGTTGTTTTTTTGTCGCACTGCTTTGCTTTATCTTTGCCAGGTCGCAGTTGTAAATGAGAACTTGTTCTCAACTGGCATACCTGGTTAAATAAAGGTGAAATAAAAAATTAAAAATCGACTGTCTTCAACGGCTTGGCGCTATGGAGGAAGATGTCTTTCAGCAGGTGTGATCCCTCTTGGTCTGGATGGGACACAGTAAGCAGGTTTACATTGACCCAGGTTTATTCGACAAAAGCATTGTCACCCCAAAAATGGATACAGCAGCTATCAGAGAATTTTCCTCAAGATCGATATTTTCTGTTCGACATGGGTGGATTTTATTTTGCGTAGCTTTCTTTATTTCGACAAATGATAATGGATAGTTATTAGAAAATGCAAAACATTAATCAATTATTGCATTATATCCATGCTGGCTTTCGTGTGGTACCTGAGACATGAAACAGATACAGTGCATTCAGAAAGCATTCAGACCCATTCACTTTTTCCAGATTTTGTTAAGTTACAGCCTTATTCTAAAATGTATTAAATAAAAATGTTTCCTCATCAATCTACACACAATACCCCATAATGACAAAGCAAAAACAGGTTTTTAGACATGTTCAAATTTATTTTTATTTTTATGAGACTAAATTCAGCTCCGGTGCATCCTTGAGATGTTTCTACAACTTGATTGGAGTCCACCTGTGGTAAATTAAATTGATTGGACATGATTTGGAAAGGCACACACCTGTCTACATAAGGTCCCACAGTTGACAGTGCATGTCAGAGCAAAAACCAAGCCATGAGGTTGAAGGAATTGTCCATTGAGCTCTGAGACAGGATTGTGTCGAGGCACAGATATGGGGAAGGGTACCAAAACATGTCTGCAGCATTGAAGGTCCCCAAAAACACAGTGGCCTCCATCATTCTTAAATGGAAGAAATTGGGAACCTCCAAGACAATTCCGAGAGCTGGCCGCCCTGCCAAACTGAGTAATCGGGGGAGAAGGGCCTGAGTCAGGGATGTGACCAAAACCAGATAATCACTCTGACAGAGCTCCAGAGTTTCTCTGTGGAGAAGGACAACCATCTCTACAGCACTCCACCAATCAGACCTTTATGGTAGAGTGGAAAGACGGAAGCCATTCCTCAGTAAAAGGCAGTAAAAGGCACACAGCCCCCTTGGAGTTTGCCAAAAGGCAGCTAAAGGACTCAGACCATGAGAAACAAGATTCTCTGGTCTGATGAAACCAATATTGAACTCTTTGGCCTGAATGTCAAGCGTCATGTCTGGAAGAAACCTAGCACCATCACTACGGTGAAGCATGGTGGTGGCAGCATCATGCTGTGGCAATGTTTTTCAGGGGCAGGTTTGGGGGACTACTCAGGATCGAGGGAAAGATGAACGGAGCAAAGTTAGAGCACTCCAAAGCGCTCAGGACCTCAGTTACTCTGGTCGGCACTATGCATAGGGAAGCCCGGTGGCTGAACCGATTCTGACAACATATGCTGAGTGAGCCATGTTTCAGTGAAACAGAGGATGTTACAATCTCTGATGTCTCTCTGGAAGGCAACCCTTGCTCGTATTTCATCTACCTTGTTGTCAAGAGACTGGACATTGGCGAGTAGGATACTCGTGCACATCGCCCACCGCTCACGTCTACGGAGCCTGACGAGGAGGCCGCTCTGTGACTTTTAGGATTAGATCCATTGTCCTGGGTGGGGGTCCAAACAGAGGATCCGCTTCGGGAAAGTCGTATTCCTGGTCGTAATGTTGGTAAGTTAACGTCACTTTTATATCCAATAGTTATTCCCGGCTCTATGTAATAAGACTTAAGATTTCCTGGGGGTAACAATGTAAGAAATAATACATTAAAAAAACAAAATACTGCATAGTAAGGACTCGAAGCGAGGCGACCATCTCTGTAAGCGCCATCTTGCTGAGAGATACGTCCCCGCCCTTTTTCTCTTGGAAGAGGAAGGGCGGGTGTCTATGCTTCATGATTAACGACTCATGGTGTAATCATAACAACATACAGGAGCTCAAGTCCTTCTGCTCACCCGACTTAGAATTCCTTACAATCAAATTCTGGCCATATTACCTCCGAAGAGAATTCTCGTCAGTTATCATCATAGCTATGTACATTCTTCCTCAAGCAGACACCACGATGGCCCGCAAGGAACTTCACTGGACTCTATGTAAACTAGAAACCATATATCCTAAGGCTGCATTTATTGAAGCTGGGGATTTTAACGAAGCAAATATGAAAACAAGGATACCTAAATTTTATCAGCATGTAGTACTCGCGGGGGTAATACACTTGATCACTGCTACTCTAACTTACGCGATGCCCTCCCTTTGGCAAATCCAACCAAGACACCATCTTGCTCCTACCGTCTTATAGGCAGGAACTCAAACAGGATGTACCAGTGACTAGAACCATTCAATGCTGGTCTGACCAATCGGAATCCATGCTTCAAGATGGTTTTGATCACGCAGACTGGGATATGTTCCGGTCAGCCTCAGAGAACATCTATCTTTACGCTGACTCTGTGAGGGAGATTATAAGGAAATGCATTGGAGATGTTGTACCCACTGTGACTAATAAAACCTACCCTAACCAGAAACCGTGGATGGATGGCAGCATTTGTGCAAAACTGAAAGCGCGAACCATCGCATTTAACAATGGAAAGCGGTTTGGGAATATGGCTGAATTTAAGGACAACAAAGTCAAGGTATTGGAGTGGCCATCACAAAGTCCTGACCTCAATCCCATAGAACATTTCTGGGCAGAACTGAAAAAGCATGTGCGAGCAAGGAGGACTACAAACTTGACTCAGTTACACCAGCTGTCAGGAAGAATGGGCCAAAATTCACCTTTCCCACTCATATGGCAGGCAAAAACCTGAGAAAGATCCAATCAGGAAGTGGGAAATCTGAGGTTTGTAGTTTTTCAAAGCTTGGCCTACCGAATACACAGTATCTTCGGAGTCAAGTTACACTTCCTAGGGCTTCCACTAGATGTCAACAGTCATTTGTTTGAGTCAGTGGTCTGGCAGAGTGTCTCCGGCTCGTGACGCTCGCTCCCGACAGAGTTAGCTCTTGTTCCATGGCTTTTCTTCAGACATAGGAATTCTCCGGTTGGAACATGATTGATGTTTTATGTTAAAAACATCCTAACGGTTGATTCCGTACATCGTTTGACTTGTTTCTACGACCTGTAACGGAACTTTTCGAGTTTTTGTCTGGACGAAGTGCTCACGTCTCATGAAGATGGATTACTGGGCTGAACACACAACAAGTGGCTATTTGGACATAAATGATGGACTTTATGGAACAGGGATTCCAGGGAGTGCCTTCTGATGAAGATCATCAAAGGTAATTGAATATTTATAGTGTTATTTTTAACTTCTGTTGACTCCAAAATGGCGGATATTTCTCTGGCTGGATTGGGCTCTGAGCTCCGTTCTCAGATTATACTTTTTCCGTAAAGTTTTTTTTAAATCTGACAAAGAGGTTGCATTAAGGAAAAGTATATCTTTAATTCTGTGAATAACAGTTGTATCTTTTATCAATGTTTATTAAGAGTATTTCTGCAAAATCACCAGATGTTTTGGAATCAAAATATTACTGCACTTAACGCGCCAATGTAAACTGAGATTTTTTTATATAAATATGCACATTATCAAACAAAACATACATGTATTGTGTAACATGATGTCCTATGAGTGTCATCTGATGAAGATCAACAAAGGTTAGTGATTCATTTTATCTATATTTCCGCTTTTTGTGACTCCTATCTTTGGCTGGAAAAATGGCTGTTTTTTTGACTTGGCGGTGATCTAACATAATCATATGTTGTGCTTTCGCTGTAAAGCATTATTGAAATCGGACACTGACTTTTTGTTAATTTGTTAATTTGGTTTTAATCCAGAGAGTATAGCAAAAGTATCTAGATCCTCTGAGGCCGTGGAGAGATTCTAATTGTGGTTTTAAAAGAAAACATGAATTTATCAGCATACAGTGACACATTCATTTTTAAGCCACGGATTTCTAATCCCTTAATATTATTGTTTGATCTAATTTTAACAGCTAACATTTCGATGGCAATAATAAATAGATATGCCGATAGTGGACAACCTTGTTTTATTCCTCTAGATAGTTTAAAACTTTCTGAGATGTAGCCATTATTTACTATTTTACACGAGATTCCCCAAAATTAAAATATTCTAGACATTTATATATAAACTCCATGCACATAGTATTCCAGTACTCCAGTTGTACTTTATCAAAAGCCTTTTCAAAATCAGCTATGAAAACCAGGCTTGGTGTCCCCGATATTTCATAGTATTTTATTGGTTCCAGTACTTATTAGCTTCAATGTATCGTCCATGTAAAAAAAACCTGTCTGATTAGGATGAATAATATCTGACAATACTTTTTAAATTCTATGCGCCAAGCATTTTGCTAGGATTTTTGCATCAGAACACAGAAAGTGTAAGAGGTCTCCAATTTTTTAAATGGACTGGATCTTTATATATACCATTTGGGTCCTGTAATAATGATATCAGACCTTCTTGTTGCGTGTCTGATAATCTACCATTTATATAGGAGTGGTTAAAACATGCTAATAATGTTCCTCTGAGTATATAAAAAAACAAATTGTATACTTCCACTGGTATGCCATCCAGCCCTGGAGTTTTCCCACCCTTAAAGGCCCCAATTGCATCAAGAAGTTCCTCCTCTGTAATTTGGCCTTCACATGAGTCTTTCTGTAGAGATGTTAATTTTTTCATTAGTCTTTGGAAAAAAATCCATACAATTATTTTCAGTTAGTGGAGATGAAATGAAAATTCTTGAAGTACTTTACTTCCTCTTTCAAAATATATAATTCGGTGAATCATGCGTGACTCCATCATTTGTAACAAGTTTTAATACATTTTTTTTGTAGCATTTCTATATTGAAGATTTAAAAATAATTTGGTGTATTTTCCCCCATATTCCATCCAGTTCGCTTTATTTTTATAATATATTACACTGGATCTTTCTTGAATAAGTTCCTCCATTTCTTTTTGTTTTTCCTCTAACTTATTCTGTGCCTCTATGGTACAGTTTTTATTGCTATCTAACTGTACTGTTAGTCCTTAAATTTAGTTTATTTATATGGACTCTTTTGATCTAAAATGCTTTTGTTTTATAGATGAGTACTGTATTGCATTGCCTCTAAAGGCACATTTAAAAGTGTCCCATACAGTAAGGGGATCTGCTGTACCTATGTTATGTCTGAAAAAGTCAGTTATATATTATTCTGTCCTAGTTTTAAATGATTTATCATCTAGTAGGCTTTGATTACATTTCCAATATCCTCGCCCACGTGGAAATTCTGTAAGAGTAATATATATGCGATGTCCGACTGCATTCTGTCCCCTATCAACACTTGTTTAACTTTTGGTGCCAGAGAGAATGGCATAAGAAAGTAGTCAAGACGACTAGCTTGATTATGCCTCCGGCATGTATATCTCACTAGATCAGGGTATTTAAGTCTCCATATATCCACTAATCCAATATATCCATGACATTCATGATTTCCTTAAGTGCCTGAGGGTGATAGTTTGTAGTGTGATTTCCTTTCCGGTCCGTATTCAAATCTCACACCATAATAATAGAGTCTAGTGTATTGCTTGTAGAGTTGATAAATTCTTATATATATTTTCAAAGAAGCTTGGATCATCATTATTCGGACCGTATAGCCATATCTGTTTATTGTCCAATAACATATTTAAAATAATCCATCTACCTTGATGATCCGTTTGGACAATTTGCACATCTGGATCAAAATTACTGTTAATTAAAACCATCACCCCTTTTGAATTTCTTTGCCCATGGGAGAAATATATTTCACCCCCCAGTACTTTTTCCACAAGAACTCATCTAAAATTGTTGAATGGGTTTCCCTTTTAGCCAACTGATCGCCTTTTCTTACTATCTGCTAGGCCATGACAATTGTAATTGGCTATACTTATTACTTATTTCACCACTTACCATATTGAGACAACTTTCCATTCTATTTATCAAAATATATGTTTATAAACGTACCATTAAAAAGTAACATGATGATTGAGTGTCTATATAGCTGTACCATGACATTTGCACTGCTACTAAGTAAACCTCCAATTGGTCCCCACTATTCCTCCCTCTAAAAGCCCTCCTCATCCTTAGTTGGGTTGTCATCTCAATGCCCCCGTATCCCATAGCCCTGAAAAGACTGGGATCCATCCTTCGAAAAGAGCACACACTGCCCATTACAGAACAGAAGTAGATCAACTGCCAAATGCATTTCCATCACCCTCACCTCAATTTGTATTATATATAACCATAATATATACAGTGCCTTGCGAAAGTATTCGGCCCCCTTGAACTTTGCGACCTTTTGCCACATTTCAGGCTTCAAACATAAAGATATAAAACTGTATTTTTTTGTGAAGAATCAACAACAAGTGGGACACAATCATGAAGTGGAACGACATTTATTGGATATTTCAAACTTTCTTAACAAATCAAAAACTGAAAAATTGGGCGTGCAAAATTATTCAGCCCCCTTAAGTTAATACTTTGTAGCGCCACCTTTTGCTGCGATTACAGCTGTAAGTCGCTTGGGGTATGTCTCTATCAGTTTTGCACATCGAGAGACTGACATTTTTTCCCATTCCTCCTTGCAAAACAGCTCGAGCTCAGTGAGGTTGGATGGAGAGCATTTGTGAACAGCAGTTTTCAGTTCTTTCCACAGATTCTCGATTGGATTCATGTCTGGACTTTGACTTGGCCATTCTAACACCTGGATATGTTTATTTTTGAACCATTCCATTGTAGATTTTGCTTTATGTTTTGGATCATTGTCTTGTTGGAAGACAAATCTCCGTCCCAGTCTCAGGTCTTTTGCAGACTCCATCAGGTTTTCTTCCAGAATGGTCCTGTATTTGGCTCCATCCATCTTCCCATCAATTTTAACCATCTTCCCTGTCCCTGCTGAAGAAAAGCAGGCCCAAACCATGATGCTGCCACCACCATGTTTGACAGTGGGGATGGTGTGTCCAGCTGTGTTGCTTTTACGCCAAACATAACGTTTTGCATTGTTGCCAAAAAGTTCAATTTTGGTTTCATCTGACCAGAGCACCTTCTTCCACATGTTTGGTGTGTCTCCCAGGTGGCTTGTGGCAAACTTTAAACGACACTTTTTATGGATATCTTTAAGAAATTGCTTTCTTCTTGCCACTCTTCCATAAAGGCCAGATTTGTGCCATATACGACTGATTGTTGTCCTATGGACAGAGTCTACCACCTCAGCTGTAGATCTCTGCAGTTTATCCAGAGTGATCATGGGCCTCTTGGCTGCATCTCTGATCAGTCTTCTCCTTGTATGAGCTGAAAGTTTATAGAGACGGCCAGGTCTTGGTAGATTTGCAGTGGTCTGATACTCCTTCCATTTCAATATTATCGCTTGCACAGTGCTCCTTGGGATGTTTAAAGCTTGGGAAATCTTTTTGTATCCAAATCCGGCTTTAAACTTCTTCACAACAGTATCTCGGACCTGCCTGGTGTGTTCCTTGTTCTTCATGATGCTCTCTGCGCTTTTAACGGACCTCTGAGACTATCACAGTGCAGGTGCATTTATACGGAGACTTGATTACACACAGGTGGATTGTATTTATCATCATTAGTCATTTAGGTCAACATTGGATCATTCAGAGATCCTCACTGAACTTCTGGAGAGAGTTTGCTGCACTGAAAGTAAAGGGGCTGAATAATTTTGCACGCCCAATTTTTCAGTTTTTGATTTGTTAAAAAAGTTTGAAATATCCAATAAATGTTGTTTCACTTCATGATTGTGTCCCACTTGTTGGTGATTCTTCACAAAAAATACAGTTTTATATCTTTATGTTTGAAGCCTGTAATGTGGCAAAAGGTCGCAAAGTTCAAGGGGGCCGAATACTTTCGCAAGGCACTGTATATATATATTTTAAGTATCCTGTTTCTTATTTTCTATAACTAGCTACTCATATTTGTAGTAATGTAGGCAATTTATGAAAAGGATTTTACCTCTCACTAGTCTAGGCGTTATCAAAATTACATTATTACAAGCAATTGTTATATTAGCAAACAGTTGTTGTGAATCATCCTCTACTGTCCCTAGCATATTTTACTCCTTCGCAACAGTTGTGGGATACACACATACACCCACACACTCACACACACTCAACCCTTTCCCCCCCACACAACCATAGGCTCACATTCTCAACAGTTGCACCATACAAGAGCCCAACTCAAGGAAGGTCTTGATTTACAAACGCATTTACAGTTGCAGCTGTATGAGAAGGCCTGCAAGACCGTGCAAAAAAAATGGGCAGAAATTGAGAGATTTTATGAACCATTGTCACATCCTAGATGATGCAGGTCAAATGTACACCTTTTCCCTGAAACACCCACAACACAGTCCCCCGTATTGACCATGTTCCCAAGCATCTCCATGCAGTCAGACTTTTGATTTTGTGCCACCAGGGCCACAATAATATACCCCCTCTCTGAATGTCCGAGTGTGACCCCCACCCCATGGGTTACTGCAGCAAGTGTTGGCAGCACTGCCACTGCCTGGGTGGGGGAACCCCACCGGAATCCCCACTGGCTAGGTACAAGGTCATCAAGGTTCTAATTAGCAGCTTTGAGAATTCCCTTGTATAGTATGCTCTCCCTTTAGGGGGCGTTGGTTTTGCAGGACCAACCCTGCCAAGCAGGCTCAGAATCTTGAGGGGGGGCAGTGCTGCTCTAGGTCTCTGATCGCATTTTGGCTGCATACAGACCGCTTACAGCAGGCCCATAAAACAGTTAGGGACTTCTTCTTAGTATCTGAGTCATTCAGGTGGGTGTCTAGGGTAAAGGGTTGTGGACGGTTCCATCAATATGAGATCATAAATAACTAAATTAGATATCATTTATTTTTTAAATGTAGTTCCCCATGATAGGACAATAAATAAATTAAATGTATAATAAAAAAAAAACTGTTCCACCATGATAGGGCAATAAATAAATAAGACATATAATTCATAAAAAGTATATCCATCATCTGAACAACATTGAAAGCTCTCTCACACCCCCGCTCACAGCAATACATTGGTTCTGGGATATGCAACCATTTCATTTCTCACTCAATGCCACACTTTCCCAAACATAACAAATAAAATAAATAAATAAAACACACCACCCACACATACTGTGCCTTCTGCTTACTGAGTTTTTATCTTCACCATGTTGAATAAGTGCTTGTGTGTTCCAATTAGTTATATTTGAAGATATGTAGAAAAGCTATATTTTTTATTGTGTTGTTACAATCCATAACCAGGCTAAAACTGTGTTTCATTATTTTCCTCGTCTATGAGAACTTTGTAATTTTTAAAATAACTATGGAGTAGTCTGTGTCTCTAAACAACTGGTTATCAATATATAGTTTGACGACGAGAGATACTGGTTTCCCTTTTAATCTATTTTCTTTGAAAATTGGATACAGAACTTTTCGCCGTTCTACAATTTTGGTCCCAGCAAGTCTTTTACCCAGGCTTTTAACCATTATTTTATCTTTAAAGGAAGCAGATTTGGCAACGATTGGGCGTTCATACCTCTGCCCTCTCTGTCTTAAGCGGTGTACACGTTCTAGTTGAATTTTGTTGATCGCTTCGCGTGGAATCTGAAGCACTGTAAGGAGGATCTCTCTAACTACAGATTCAGGAACTTCTCCATCTTTCTCTTGGATACCTGTAAGTACAAGATTCTCTCTCGTGGATCTAGTCTGTATGTCAAGTAAGGCTTCTCTCAGAACGGTGTTCTCCTTTTTAAGGTCTTTCACTTCGGTTTCAATCTTATTGACTGTCCCTTTTAGCTTCTGTGTTTCCTTCTCCAATGTCGCAGCTTTTTCATCACTCATCTCGAGGCTTGCCTTCAACTCTTTTATATCCTTACTGACTAATTCAAGTATACCCAGTTTGTCATTTATTGACTTTAACAGATCGGTTTCGACCTTTACCAATCCCTGTGGTAAAAATATTAAATTGTCTGTGTCTGTAGAAGAGTCACGTTTTCGTTTTGTGTTATTATCCAGATTGAAGGTTATTACCCACCAGATTGTGTAGTGCTAATATTTATTCAAAATTGCCGATATTCAATATTACATTTTTATCTTGAGGTTCTCTACATAACTTTGTTCAGTCCGCCATTACCTGTCTCAGTCCCGCCTCCTACCTTTCTCCCAGTAAGACTCTAGGGTTAGAGAAAACACAGTAAAAGAGGCCGAACAAATTCACAGTGAGATATGGTAACACCACCAGAATCAGAATAATTTATGAACATGAAAAAAAACTTGGTCATTCCATCAGTCCTGGAAGAAAGAAAATAAACATGTATTTAGTTTTCACTATGCTACATTTGAATCAGTCCTAAAAATTCTTAATCATTAGTCAGGTTTACTGCATCTTGGGCAGGAAGTCTTAATAAACACATGCGTATACATAATTATACTTCAGACACATTTATACTGCAGAGATCAGATAATACAGTGTATAGCTGAATTGGGCACCTTCTAAAGTAAACAACTCTTGTAATCTTAATCCTTTTGACCTGTTGCATTGACATACAATTATCTACTAACTGTCCCAAATTTCCCCAGTGTGTAACTGTCGGCTATCTATTGTTCCACAGGAAGGTTATCTCTAATCCAAACAACAGATGACTTAAACACGAGAGCAGTGGATCAGGCCATGAGGAGTGAGCAGCCTTTAATTTAATATCAGTCCCAATGCTCAATCTCTCTGTTTTACTCCTTCAAATTACCAAAATATGACATTATTGGATTGCTATCTGATTGTTATCATTCACTTTGTTACTTTCACTAGTCTCCATAATCTGTTTCCTCCAATTAAAACCCTTCTACTCTTTCCAGTAGAAAAAAAGATAATCAATCACTACTCCTAAAACACACGGACCAGTCTCAAACAATGTTCTGCTTTCCCCTATTGCAAGGATTACAGTATATTTCTATTACTAATCTCTGTTGGATATTCACTTTCTGCTTCAATATTTGTTAATTGTCTATTATTTTAAGATTCGTATGTAATGCTTTGGAGGGATCAATATGTCTCATTCCCCAGTAGATGTCACACTCAGTCCATAATAAGTCTGGCACCTGAGACAGCATAGAGAGGGAAAAGATGCAGTCTCCATTTTGCCTACATACAAATTGGTTTAGAACGTCATCATTTGGGATATCAACGAAAACGCCATCGGGAGCACAATGTTTTGTTAACAGAAAATCATATTCAACATTCATTGGTTCTATTTAACAGGGTATGGGCTTATTTCTAAATGCGTTACCAGGGTGAAGGAAATCTCCTAAGCTTAGTTCTATAGTTCTATTGGTTAGGGGTAAGTCAAGTTCTGTACAACTCTTATCATACAAATGATCCATAAAGGAATCACTCTGAACATTCCTCAGAATACCTTATCACCTCTCACGTACGTCTACGTGTGGGTGTGCTAGTTGTATATTATTATTATTATTATTATTTGTTTTCTATTCTTCATCAAATCATCACAATAAACTATTATACTCAATATTATGTTACTTTATCTCTAGTAAACCATTATACATGTGTTACATCACAAATTCCTCCTCTAGACTAGTTATATTCATACAGGGTATTAGATATTTACACTAGTTCTATTTATTTAACAGCATATTTGAAAATAGTTCTCTTTCATATCTCCATACATAAATGTTATACATCAAACTCCACTGATGCGACACTTTATCCTCATACAATCTATAGTCATGTTATCCTCAGAGACATGTTATCCTCATTACCAATAAGATATGTTATCCTCAACATTAACAAGACATGTTATCCTCCTTACTAACAAGACATGTTATCCTCTGAGATTTCTGACACATGTTATGCTCTACCTGTAGATCCAATGGCGGTGTTGGACAGACCCATAGATAATGTTACCAGTCAGCTCACACAGAACTGGAAAACTCAGGTTGTGGCATTCATTCACCTCTTTCACAAGTTAGCTAGTCCCCTGACAGCTCTCATTCACTCAATACTTATTAGCTTATTATCCAAATTCCAATCTTAATAGTAATAATTTCAATCTATTTGTTATCCAAATTTCAAAATCAGCTTAATATGTCATATCTCACAACTTTCATATCCACATTCCCTCAGTACTATTCCCAAACACACTCGGTAATCTCCTCATTACCCACTTAAAAAATGCCTTATTTCTTAGTGGCTGCAGACCAAAAGGACATTTCTTCAAAATGCCTATAGACAGCTGTCAGCGGGGCATTACATGGTACCATTACACTCGCTCCAGTCTTCTCTTAAAACGAATGAATAGTCTTCTCTCTATAAGACTATGGGTACCTTTTTATGTGTTACTCGCCTTAAATTTATTTTGAATTTTTTTACATTTTAACTTCTTGAGTGTAGGGGGCGGGATTTTCGTTTTTGGCTGAAAAACGTACCCATTTGAAACTGCCTATTTCTCAGGCCCAGAAACTAGAATATGCATATAATTGTCAGATTAGGATAGAAAACACTCTAAAGTTTCCAAAACGGTCAAAATATTGTCTGTGAGTATAATAAAACTGATATTGCAGGCGAAAACCTGAGGAAAATCAAACCAGGAAGTGGCTTTTATTTTGAAAGCTCCATGTCCCATAGCCTGCCTTCGCTCCATTTAAAGGGATATCAACCAGATTCCTTTTCCTATGGCTTCCTCAAGGTGTCAACAGTCTTTAGACATAGTTTCAGGCTTTTATTTTGAAAAATGAGCGAGAAAGATCACATCGCTTCAGTGGATAGCTGGGGGTTCAGAGTTTTGCTTGCGCAACAGAGTGGAGCAGCCATTGTCTCTCCCTCTCCTACTGAAAAAGAAACAGTGTCGGTTGACATATTATCGATTATATATTTTAAAAACAACCTGAGGATTGATTATAAAAAACATTTGGCATGTTTCTGTGGACATTACTCTATTTGGAATTTTCGTCAGCGTTTGTCATGACCGCACAAGCCTGTGGATTTCTGAACATAACGTGCCAAACAAACAGAGGTATTTTGGAAATAAATATGGAACAAACGGAACATTTGTGTAACTGGGAGTCTCGTGAGTGAAAACTTCCAAAGATCATCAAAGGTAAGCGATTAATTTTATTGCTTTTCTGATTTTCGTGACCAAGCTACTGCTAGGTGTTCATAATGTTTTGTCTAGTGATCGATAAACTTACACAAACGCTTGGATTACTTTCGCTGTAAAGCATATTTTCAAACACAACAGGTGGATTAACAAAATGCTAAGCTGTGTTTTGCTATATTGCACCTGTGATTTAATGTAATTGTAATTTAATGTAATATAAATATTTTTAGTAATATTATTTGAATGTGGCGCTATGCAATTCAGCGGTTGTTGATGACAATTATCCCGCTAAAGGGATGGGTAGCGTCAAGAAGTTAATTTATTGCTTTTCTGACTTTCGTGACCAATCTACTTGGCTGCTGGTGTTCGTAATATTTTGTCTACTGAGAGAGATGCTCTTGCATAAACACTTGTTATGCTTTCGCCGAAAAGCTGTATTGAAATCTGACACGCCAGGTGGATTAACAACAAGCTAAGCTGTGTTTTGCTATATTGCACTTGTGATTTCATGAAAATTCAATATTTTTAGTAATTTAATTTGGCGCGCTGCAATTCAGAGGGTGTTGATGAAAATGATCCAGCTAACGGGATGGGTGCGTCAAGAAGTTAATACAGATTCATTTAAATTGACTTACTGAAATCAGTGGTGGTCCCTCAATTGTGCGTGGATGATGTGTCTCCTGGGCAGCTCACAGTAAGGGTCTGGTCTGGGCAGGTCCTAGTCCTTTTCTGGTCAGACAGAAATTTTCATCATGCTTCATAAAATGCCCCACCGGTTTTCCTCACAGACCCCCACTGGAAAGCTCCGCAGGCAGAATCAATCATTCTGTTCATTGACACCAAATTGTTGTGGAAATTCTTACACAGGGACACTCGAAGTCAATCTTAAATGAATCACTGTTTGTCAGCTCGCTGGAGAGGTTCCAACCAACTCAATGCACCATAGTACATGTCAATCAGGAGCTCTGCTTGGGCAGTCTCAGCAGTTGTCTTATATACGGCTATACACAGACAAGCTATATTTGCATGATTTAGCATAATTAATTAATCATTACCGTTTTGTTTCATTCATGTGACCGACCAATACTGTTTCATAACATATGGCAGACATATGGCAGATAGCTGCAGGAATGGGGAAATTTCTGGTGGTCCATGCCCCAGTAGCGCCTTTCACACGCCTGATGACGTGATCTCCACTGAAGGACTTGTGGATACTGGAGCACATGACCACCTCTCTGGTATCCATCCACTTCACAAAGAGCAGGCCATCTTGGCGAATCCATCTCATGGTACCCCGCTCAGCCCGCTTAGGCATGTCATTCACCTTTGTTTTCGGAAAGCCAACTCTGTTGGTCGGAATGGTGCCACAAGCCCACACATCCTGCTTCCTCAGGTCTGCAAACAAGGTAGGGCTTGTGTAGAAGTTGTCCACAAACAGTTTGTAGCCCTTCCCTAGCAGTTGAAAATCGAATAACTCCATAACGGAATCATAACTGAGTCCCTTACTGGTCACAAAACTGCTCTTCCCATCATAAACCATTAAATTGCAAGTGTAGGCACACACAGAATCAGCCAAAACAAACAGTTTGTAACCCCATTTGGTTGGTTTGTTACGCATTGTATTGTTTTAGGCCAACTCTGGCCTTTGAGGCTACCATCGTCTAATTGATGGAAAAGTTCTGGGCAGGCAGAAAACCTTGCTGTGCCTCGTCTTCTCGTTGTCATCATCAACTTCTGGGTCACTGATATATAGCGCACGTGAGATTGTCAGAAACATTTTGCATGACATGACAGTGGAGGGGAAAAGCAGTTGATAGAGGGGAGCAGTTTTCCAGTAGTATTTCAGGGTTTTCAGCTTCACAAGACCCATGTAAATGACCATCGACAGGTAACAAAAAAGATCTGACATGGAAATGGGCTTCCATCCCTCTTTCTTGCCTTCCTGCTTCTTAGTTCCATACTTATTTGTGTTAAACACCAGGGAATCAACGACTGCCGAGGTGAAAAACAACTGAAAAAGATGCATGGGGCTGTACTTGGAGGTCATGTCCAGCTGAGGTCCTGACTGCCTTTTTGGTCTGAATATTGGAGGTGGAGGGGCCACATCCTCCTCCAGCACAGAGTGCCAACGACCCTCCTCCTCTCTGATTGGAGGTTTATCTCTTCCCCACCTCCGCTTCTTTGTCACAGACTTCACACCTACACCTGGCAGGGCGGGGGTAGGTGTGGAGCCGGAGACAGCAGGGGTCCGGCTAGATAATCCAGCTCCTGTGGGGGATGGGCACCTTGGCAGTGGGGGCTCCCAATCAGAATCGGAGGGACTGTGAAATAAAGACACAGACTATATATAGAGTAGGGAACCTAAATCACTAAGGTGAGGTGCTGTTCCGTTCCATGTTTAGATAAAATAAATGTAAAAAATATAATACACTGCTCAAAAAAATAAAGGGAACACTAAAATAACACATCCTAGATCTGAATGAATGAAATATTCTTGTTAAATACTTTTTTCTTTACATAGTTAAATGTGCTGACAACAAAATCACACAAATTATCAATGGAAATCAAATGTATCAACCAATGGAGGTCTGGATTTGGAGTCACACTCTAAATTAAAGTGGAAAACCACACTACAGGCTGATCCAACCTTGAAGTAATGTTCTTAAAACAAGTCAAAATGAGGCTCAGTAGTGTGTGTGGCCTCCACGTGCCTGTATGACCTCCCTACAATGCCTGGGCATGCTCCTGATGAGGTGGTGGATGGTCTCCTGAGGGATCTCCTCCCAGACCTGGACTAAAGCATCCGCCAACTCCTGGACAGTCTGTGGTGCAATGGTGGATGGAGCGAGACATGATGTCCCAGATGTGCTCAATTGGATTCAGGTCTGGGGAACGGGCGGGCCAGTCCATTGCATTAATGCCTTCCTCTTGCAGGAACTGCTGACACACTCCAGCCACATGAGGTCTAGCATTGTCTTGTATTAGGAGGAACCCAGGGCCAACCGCACCAGCATATGGTCTCACAAGGGGTCTGAGGATCTCATCTCGGTACCTAATGGCAGTCAGGCTACCTCTGGCGAGCACATGGAGGGCTGTGCGGCCCCCCAAAGAAATGCCACCCCACACCATGACTGACCCACCGCCAAACCGGTCATGCTCGTGGATGTTGCAGGCAGCAGAACGTTCTCCACGGCGTCTCCAGACTCTGTCACGTCTGTCACATGTGCTCAGTCTGAACCTGCTTTCATCTGTGAAGAGCACAGGGCGCCAGTGGCGAAATTGCCAATCTTGGTGTTCTCTGGCAAATGCCAAACGTCCTGCACGGTGTTGGGCTGTAAGCACCACCCCCGCCCTCATACCACCCTCATGGAGTCTGTTTCTGATCGTTTGAGCAGACACATGCACATGTGTGGCCTGCTGGAGGTAATTTTGCAGGGCTCAGGCAGTGCTCCTCCTGCTCCTCCTTGCACAAAGGCGGAGGCAGCGGCCCTGCTGCTGGGTTGTTGCCCTCCTACGGCGTCCTCCGCGTCTCCTGATGTACCGGCCTGTCTCCTGGTAGCGCCTCCATGCTCTGGACACTACGCTGACAGACACAGCGAACCTTCTTTCCACAGCTCGCATTGATGTGCCATCCTGGATGAGCTGCACTACCTGAGCCACTTGTGTGGGTTGTAGACTCCGTCTCATGCTACCAGGTGAAAGCACCGCCAGCATTCAAAAGTGACCAAAACATCAGCCAGGAAGCATAGGAACTGAGAAGTAGTCTGTGGTCCCCACCTGCAGAACCACTCCTTTATTGGGGGTGTCTTGCTAATTGCCTATAATTTCCACCTGTTGTCTATTCCATTTGCACAACAGCATGTGAAATGTATTGTCAATCAATGTTGCTTCCTAAGTGGACAGTTTGATTTCACAGAAGTGTGATTGACTTGGAGTTACATTGTGTTGTTTAAGTGTTCCCTATATTTTTTTGAGCAGTATATGTCAAATAAAATAAAATAATCTCCAAAACAACTCAAATGAATAATATTTGATATTATTAATATCAAACAGCGGCATGAGAGTTACTTACCAATCGAGAATTGGGTCTTCTCCATGCAAAAACGTTTCTTCATTGGGAGTCCAAACTTGTCTCACAATCTGACAAATCTTCTAGTAACTCTGTCACTTTCTCTATCAATTTTGTCAATAATATTGTGTAGATCTGTATACCTGGACTTTGCCTTTGATTTTCCAGATTTACTCGCCATAATTCTTTCAATAAAATAGCGGAAAATGATCTCAACTCAATACTGTTACGCGTAAAGTGGCTCCTTCAGGTAGAAATTTCAATGGCGAATGGCTGTGTTACGCTCGACTTTCGTTCAAGAGCTGGTCTTCTTGGATATAACCATTAGATATTGCCGTTAACCTCAGCTCATTGGCTATCTACCAAGCTAGATTTCAAGACGATCAGTGGTCATTGGGCAGAAATACAGTCAATCAAAGAAGCACTGGTCATATCATTGGCACGCAATGAGGTCATTGTTTGGTGTGTTCAAATCAGTTCCTTTCGGTCAATACGTTGCGTAAAAAGAACCATCAGGTATGGTTGTGTTACTAACAAACAGAGGATTGCAATGAAACCAACCATGACTAGATAAATGTAAATTTAGTGTGAGTAATTACATCGAATGTTTCGTTGAAAGTTTAAGTATACGGAATTCATGACACAAGCTGTTTATCAAATGTGTCATGTTATGCTATAAAAATGGATTTAATCGAACAAAACAATCATTTATTGTGAAGATTGGACCTTTTGTATTGCCAAAAGAAGAAGAAGATCTTCAAAGGTAATTGATTATTTTAGCGCTATTTCTGACTTTTGTGACGCTAATGCTTGGTTGAAAAATGCTAGTAATACTTGTGTGCGGCGGTCTGTGGTCAGATTATCGCAAGGTATGTTAACATCGAAAAGTATTTTTGAAATCTGACAGCGGTTGGATTAAGCTTTTACATGATGTTAGATACATGTATTTACAAGAACGTTTAATATTAGAATGGTGTATTTAGAATCTTTGCGCTTTGCTATTTCACCGGATGTTAGCCAGGTGGGACGCAAACGTCCCTAGCCTAGAGAAGTAAATCAAAATAAGACCACTCCTGGTCGCCCTGAGACTCCCCTTTTCCCAGTGTGTACTTCACCATTTTTGACACCTTAAACGCTTCTCCCACATCTGCATCCTTACTAAACAAACACATCCCAACAAGAAGCGATTCATTATCCTTTATACACGTATCCTCCACTCCAATTTAAGACCATTTCCCTTTTGTTCTGGTTTTCGATACAACTGTTGACCATTCAGAACATTTGTCTTCACCAACTTTGCTTGATTCAAACTCATCATCCACTTCTGTAACGGCTGTTTGAAGAAGTGGACCAAAGTGCAGCGTGGTAAGTGTTCATGATTTATTAATAAAACTGAATAACAAAAAGAACGAACGAAACAGTTCTGTCTGGTGCAAAAACAGAAAACAACTACCCACAAAACACAGATGGGAAAAGGCTACCTAAGTATGGTTCTCAATCAGAGACAACGATAGACAGCTGCCTCTGATTGAGAACCACTCCCGGCCAAACACACAGAAATAGAAAACATAGAACACAAAACATAGAATGCCCACCACAACTCACGCCCTGACCAAACCAAAATAGAGACATAAGGTCAGGGCGTGACAACTTCCGTCGTCTTTCCTTCTCATTCGGACCCTTTTTTCTGTCGTCACTAGTTACCACACCCACAAAGTCATAAACCCTGCTCATTTAAAAAAATGTATCTACTTAAAATGTCACTTTAAACTTAACCTTATGCTTAACCTTAAATGAAGGTCAAAAAGCTCATTTTTGCTTTCATGAATTTTTACGATAACCAATTTCGACTTGTGGCTGTGCTATCTAGTGGAAACCCCTTGCTCTTCTTCTTCGTTGGGGTTTTACAGTGGACTAAGTCCAAAGAGTTTGATTGCCGCCCCATACTGTGTGGGATAAAAAATGTAATAGTGGATAATAAAAAAATCTCATTAACTACCCTAAAATCCCTAATCCAAATGCTCCCTCCTGTCTTAAAATCAATTCTCCATGTCTGGTCCCTACACAGGAGCCTGGGAAGGCGTCACATCTTCTGTCGCCAATAACCCTTGCAAATCTTCTGCTGTGAATTCCTGAAGCACCAGATACTTTTCTGCTGCATCCACAATAGAGCTTGTCAACTTGTGGTCCTAAAAACCGGAAATTTGTTTCCCTGGTTCGTTCAGCCATTCCTATGGGGGAAATTAATTGGGAAAGAATGGGGTTTTGGGATAAAGGCCAAAAATAAAGTCTGAGGTTAACACAAGCTTAGGAGATCTGAGATAGTCATTTTACATGACATTTAAATATTATGAAGCACTTATGTGCTTAATGTGCTTGTTTTGATTAAATAAATGCTTCAAAATTCACACAAAGTGAAATTAGCTGATGAAGGTTACCTCATAGATCTTATACATTTTGTTCTCAAGACTGTGTTTACCACAGACCTTATTTCTGGCATTTATCCAACAATCCTCAAAAAAACTACTAATTTCCCCATAGGCTTTAGCTAATGAGCCATGGTGGAGTTGGTGCCTACAAAAAGACACCATTGCTATTGCTCTCTATCAGAGATCTGTATATAATGACAAGATTCTCATGTCTCTGTCCTAACAATGAGAGTCCTTGTCCCAAAGGCTGGAAGGCAGGCACACAAGCTTAAATCCAAAATATGCCCATAGAAATGCATTGGGATTATTTTTGATAGATTTTAGCGAAACCTATCGCTTTGCCTCTTCCTCTCTGTCTCTATGATGACCAATTTCTTCGACATGAGAAATACAATTTTTCACTGATGCAATGAACGCCACAAAATCCACTTTCTTTAGATTTACAAATATTCACTACGGGCTGTGGTGCATCCAATACCATATCTTCAACACTAATGTCACTAGCTCCCTCAACTATTTTAATTGCCTCCGCATAGGAAAGCCTTTTAACTTCTTCGGTGAAAATCTACAAAGGGTGAAATCCAAAACTGTAATGGAAAAAACTACAACTTTGAAGCTCCTCAAATATCTGAGAAACTAAATACAAAACAAAAAAGTAATCCTCAGTCATTCAAAATTCACTTAGAGCCCTATACAGACCTGGGGACCTGAGAGGATGAAACTGCTTCAGCCAGTACTCCGTGAAGTTCGTCTCCTGTGACATCCTCCAATCCCAACAAGAGTTCAGCTGCAGATATGATGATATCAAAATGATTGAGATCTTATCCACTCTGGCAGTGCAGTTTATCACCATAGCAATAAATGCCAGAAAGTTAACCATTTTCACCACAAGAGTATCTCGATAATGCACCTGGCGAATGGCACCCACAGCACTAGACTGTGGTGTCTCCACCATTGCAACCGATGTGGCAACCGATATACACCATGGCAACACTTTATTTTACTCTTCTCGCCGCCTCAGCATAAAGAGACACGATAGACAGTCCTTACCCTGTCAATCGCAACCTCCTTCTCCCTTACAGGGCACTCACAGTGCATGATTCCCACCATAATTCCAACATTCGTTATCCTCCACTACTGCAGGAAACCTATCACTCATATCCAGTGTTCTACAAACACTCAACACATGCCTCCACTGGATAATTCCCAATAACCCATCTTGACATGTGAAGGGAGAGACTCCTCATCAAAAAACAGTAGCACAGACAGTCTATCCTCCTTTTTTTCAGAGACCATACAGACAATCAACGAACACCAACTACTTCAGGAATGTTCTGCTTAAATCATCTCAAGCTCAACTTCCCGAGAGACCCCAGCAATAACGCCCTTAATTTTATTTTATTTTATTTTATTGAATTGGTGCCCGGCTCCAGAAATTGAAGAAAGTCACCTCTTTCTCCTTGATACTGGAGAGGTGCAACGCATGCTCCCTTTGCTGTTCCAACACACAGAACATCAAAACAATTCCACTTCTGGTCACCCTCACGGACTCAACATTTTCTTCACCATCTTGGAAACCACATACGGATCTCCCAGGTACATATTCTCATCAATAGCGATCAAACTACATACTGTGAAGCAGTAGTCTTATCAATTGACTTGTTTTCCATGGTTATTTTAGCTCTCTTTATCCATCCTTATTCTCATCAACTTCTTCACTATCATCTTTGCTAGGTGCTCTACTCTGGAGTTCGAAGCACGACATTTCAGATGACAACTCTTGTGATGCCCACGGCCTCCTTCCTCTGTTCCACAGACACACAATTAATCAGGACGAGCCCACTCCTGGTCACTCTAATTCAGGGGTTCCAAACCTTTTTTGGCCCACAACCCCATTTTGATATTTGAAAATTCTCCCAACCCGAACCATATGAAAAAATTTTTTATTTTTTATTTGGGGCTATGGCAGTCAGTTGAAAAACATTACAATATTTCTAATTGTCTTCTCAACTCCCCATCACATACTTTTAAAAAAGGGCTATGAAAGTCAATTATAAATTAGTCTGAGATAATGGCTGTCACATCTAACCTGGATCGATATTTAATTTTAATGCAGACGAGAGCACTAAATCCAGCTTCACGCAGATATGAGCTGGCGAAAGGTACAATGGGTTATAATGCTCAGAGGGAGAAAGCAGGTTATTCCCATTAAATCAGGAACTAAAACTCCTCCATGGTGACCTGTGAATGCATTGTCTGCAGCATTCGGTCACATGACAGCTCGATCAGCTAATCGATTTCACTTACCGGCATGTCAACTGAGCCAGAATCACAGTCAAACAGATTGGGAAGTAGGTCCCAAAGTGCTCTTCCAAGCATTGGAGGTGAGCAGTTGTTTTCCGTTTTTGTTTCTGTTAGAAACATGCACAGCCGAGGGAAAGGGCCATGGTTCGCTTTAAAAATGTTCTCTCTAAGAATTCTTTACTCTGAATCAACTGATTTGGTCACTCATCTGTAGAATGTTTTTGTATTTCACCTGCATGCTAGTGTTCATTTTTTCCAAATATGTCTGTTACATAGGCAAGGAGACACATTTTCTTTTCATTACGTAGAAAGTCAACAAAGTCTGTTTTTTTTTACATACATTGTGAATGATAACAGTTCCTCTCTTAATGCGAAAAATCTTTCCAACACTCCCCCTAGCCTCGGTGTGCAGCCGGATCAGCGTAAAATAGACCATTGTCATGCTCTGATCCCATATCTCCAACGTGTACACCGCCATCTTGTCTATTTAAAATCTGCTTTCATTGATTGAGACAGGTAGGTGTCCACCCGAAAGTGCCGCATGTCATGATGACACTCACGTGACATCCTGTTAACATCACAGTCAGCACAAGGCGGAAGTTGATGTTGAAAGTGAAAGTTAAGATTGGTCAAAAATGTTCTGTGCTACACCAAACAGTCCCTGACCTGTAACGGCTAATGGAGCAAAACATTGGCAAAGCCAGAGGGATAACTGTGCACAAAATCTGTTTTCTCCAGCAGGTGTTTTTTTCTGGGGGTTTTTGTATGGAGGTCAATGAGTGTCGAAATGTAATGGCTTATTCGCTACGTGTGGCTTATTTGATCGAATAAACGTTTTGTAATGCTTAGGTTGTTCCAAGTGTAATGATATAAGTATGACGTGGCATTCTGGCAACTTTGAGAAAAAACTATTTGCATGGTCGTCACTAATTACCACAACCACAAAGTCAGAAATCCTGTTTATTTCAACAATTTATTTTCTTAAAATGTGATTTGAAACCTAAACCTAACCTTAACCACACTGCTAACCTTATGTCTAACCCTAACCTTAAATCATTTTCTCTGAATTTCTGAATAAATGTTCATTCATTTTTACGAAATGGTGGTGACGCTGTGGGACAGCTTGTAAGGAAGGACGTCACTAAATCATGAACTAATTGTTCTGATATAAGGCAGAGCCAAGAGTACAGGCAGGTCTTGGTAGGGGAGCTGTGCTTTGAGGAACATTGTGCTTGTAGCCTTTGCAAGTATGCTCATCAGGTTGTCATTCTCTGCTGGGTAGGGCAGTCGGTGACAAAGACAGGTATTGAGGTGGAATTTGTGGAACCAGATAAGATAGTGGGGTTGCTTGGAGTAAGAGCCATCTCCCTGTTTTTTGGGAAAAGACCGTGCTGCACGTTGTAGTGTGTTCTTGGACATGTGAATTAATTAGCTAAGCTTTATCGGTGTTTGTAAGCAGAGCAAGCTGCAAGGGTAGTGCGCTCCTCTATTCTGTGTAACTAAAACCTACAGTGATTCCGAGTATAGCCTAGTTGTTGTTCCTGTACTGTTTGTAGCCTATTCAATGCATGTGTGGGTCTCTGGACTGTATGTAGACTATTATGCACTTGTGCAGTGAATTTGAATGTTGTACAGTTTCATTTCATTGGGCTAGGCCCAGTTTGCAGCGAAGTAGTAGTAGTACAACCTTGGATGTTCAGGCCTCCTTAACCATATACGTCACTAGTGTGTGTAGTGTCACTTTTAGCACTTTATCACACTTAATAGCCTGTGTCCCTTCTTACACTGAACCCAAACCGGCTGTGCGCGTGTGCCATCGTGCGTTATCGTGCATACATTTATTTTGTCCCCCTACACCAAACGCGATCATGACACGCAGGTGAAAATATCAAAACAAACTCTGAACCAATTACATTAATTTGGGGCCTGGTCAAAAAGCATTAAACACATATGGCAATTTAGCTTGCACTTGCTAGCTAATATGTCCTATTTAGCTAGCTTGCGGTTGCTAGCTAATTTGTCCTGGGATATAAACATTGAGTTGTTATTTTACCTGAAATGCACAAGGTCCTCTACTCCGACAATTAATCCACACATAAAACGGTCAACCGAATCGTTTCTAGTCATCTCTCCTCCCAGGTTTTTTCATCTTTGAACTTATATGGTGATTGGCATCTACACTTTCAACCGGCAAAACAGTTAGTCTTTCAATCACCCACGTGGGTATAACCATTGAGGAGATGGCACGTGGGTACCTGCCTCTATAAACCAATGAGGGGATGGGAGAGGCAGGACTTGCAGCGCGATATGCGTCAGAAATAAGAATGACTTCTATTTTAGCCCTTGGCAACGCAGACGCTCGTTGGCGCGCACGAGCAGTGTGGGTGCAATAATTGAATAACAGATCGCTAAATTTATTTTGCAACGCTCGCACATGTGGAGCGAGCGGTGTAGTCAGGGTATTAGGGTCATTGCAGCACTGATGATTGGGTTACAGAGACTGCAGGAATTTAGTAGGTCACCTAGCATTTCGTGCACGCTGTCTTATGAAATTGTGTAGTTTATAAATAAAGGTAATGATTTTCTATATTTGTGTTGAGTATTGGTGTCCTGTGCTTTGATGGTGGACCATACCCTTAAAACAAAGGTTGTGGCAGCGTCACACTACTCTGCTCAATCCAGTACTTTCCCCACCTCTCGGGTGGTCTAGCGAGCTGTATTATAAATTTAGCCAATTTTGATTTGTAGCTGTGGTAACTAGTGGAAACCGATGTGCCTGTTGTTGACATGAATATCTGCCCTCTCATCGGCTAGAACGGTCCCACTTGCCTCCTCCCAACTGCCTTCAATTTTTGAAGACATTTATTTTCATTGTTAGAGCGCCACTAGAGTATCTGGTCAATATAATGGATCATCTGTGCTATTCTCAAGAACAACCAGGCTCCTATCTGAGAAGCATGTCAAGGTAATTATCTATACCATCAGGCAATATTTTATATATTTTTTAATTGAACCTTTATTTAACTAGGCAAGTCAGTTAAGAACAAATTCTTATTTACAATGACGGCCTAGGAACAGTGCCTTGTTCAGGGGCAGAACTACAGACTTTTACCTTGTCAGCTCAGGGATTCGATCTAGCAACCTTTCGGTTACTGGCCCAACGCTCTAAACACTAGGATACCTGACTTTATATGTCTAGTACTATTAAAGGGTAACTGCACTTCCTGATTTGGCCTTGTTTTTCATCAATTCTCCTTAAGAAATGCTAGCGGCCATGACAGAAGGCAATCAAGAGTTGGCTTGGGGGTGTTGTTTGATGTGGGTGTTTCTTGGGTGTGTCTGCCATTCAATCGCAACAAACAAGGCCAGTAGTGAGTACAGCGAGGTCAGCTAAGCTAGTTTGCTAGGGAGAGAAGGAGGTTTTCTCCCCTCCTGACTGACTCGCCATCTCCAGATGGTCAGCTAATTCAGTTTTATGTGTAGGCTTAAGTCTGCACTGACCTTGTGTTTAGGCAAGCTGACAGCAGATAGCTGCAGTTGGCTATTCTATCTAGCTGATATTTCTCTGTCAAATCAGTTATGGCAAGCTAGCAAGAGCCAGTGTCTGGAATGTGTTTCAGAAGACACTCGTTTTACAACAGCTTGCTACAGAAGTAGCTTGCAGCTTAGTTTCAATGTTTCAGCATGTCATATAAATAAATACATGTTACCGTGGAAACAGTATGAACTGCGAGTTGTATGCCCTGTCTTGAGTCAGCTTAACTGTCCTACAACACAATATTCTGGTTTTGTCTCATCTCTCCTTTTGTCCGCTGTTAGATCTTTCCTGGGGGACACCCTTACAAAAAAGATTACAGTCAGAGTGCAGTATGCGGCAAATACTGCATCCAAAATAACATTTTTTTTACCATAGTAATTTTGCAGTGTAACTGCCATTAGAGTGCAGTATAATTGCAGTTAAACTGAAGGGAAAAAATACCAGTCGACTGCAGTTACTTTTACTGCAGTTTCAAAATATTTTTTTAAGGGAAAATCTCAGAAGTACTAATATCCCTACAACAGTTTTAGGCTAGATGTGGACAATGCACAAACATCATCCAGCTTGAGTGTAAATACATTTATCAACAAAAAAATTGTGTTCGTTTTAAAAAGACAAAACACTTTATGCTGTAAATAAAGACAGTATGCCTACTCTTAATAAGCAAATTAAATAAGTTGTGTGTAGAATACAACTTCATCTGTCTAACCAGAACGGTATACTAGTTGTCTATTTGGCCAAATCTAAGGATTTATCTAACCACACACTCACATGCACAGCTCTCTAAGTGAGGTTCTGTCTTCAAGTCTCCAGTGGGTGATGAAGTCCATTCCATCTATGTAATGTATTACAGATTATGGACAGTTGCAGTCAGGTGGAAGGAGAGGTGGAGTTCATGACACTCCATCCTGGATATGACAGAGTTTGCCAGAACTCATGGGTCCAGCAGGCAGACTTCAATAACTATAGGCAGATGTGAGATGCAGGAGGATAGCCCTCTTTTCATTCCAATCTCTAGATCTCTGACCAATTCAAATTGCATCAGTTAGTAGTCTACAGAGTAATATGAGAAGTGTGCAATTGCTGAGCAAGTTTAACAGTTCAGTGTAAAATAAACCTTATACCCCCCATTGATAATAAACCCTATACCCTATATTGATAGTACCATTTGGTTCAATAAAAACAAAAGATGATACAAAATAATTGATGTGTTGATAATGCTGAGTGCAAGATCTTTCCCAATCAGTATCAACCTGTCAGTCAGAGGACTCCATTTCAAAAGCATCTCTTCTGCCCATCTGTAGAAAAACAAGAAAGAGTTGATGAGGGACACTTTAAAAGGGTAATATTACTAAACACTTGTGATGTTCTGTCTTAATATACTGAACAAAAATATAAACGCACCATGTAAAGTGTTGATCCCATGTTTAAGGAGCTGAAATAAAAGATCCCAGTAATTGTCCATAAGCACAAAAAGCGTATTTCTCTCAAATGTTTACATCCCTGTTAGTGAGCATTAATCCTTTGTCAAGATAATCCATCCGCCTGACAGGTGTGGCATATCAAGAATCTGATTAAACAGCATGATCATTACACAGGTCCACCTTGTGCTGTGGACAATAAAAGGCCACTCTAAAATGTGCAGTTTTGTCACACAACACAATACCATAGAGGACCCACGTTTTGAGGGAGTGTGCAACTGGCATGCTGACTGCAGGAATATCCACCAGAGCTGTTGCCAAAGAATTGAATATTTGTTTCTCTACCATAAGTCGCCTCCAACGTTGTTTTAGATAATTTGTCAGTACGTCTAACCGGCTTCTGAGGGGGTGCTAAGGCATATTTCTGTCTGTAATAAAGCTCTTTGTGAAGAAATGCTGATTGGCCGGGCCTGGCTACCAAGTGGATGGGCCTATGCCCTCCCAGGCCCACCCATGGCTGCACTCTTGCCCAGTCATGTGAAATCCACAGATTGGGCCTAATGAATTTATTTCAAATGACTTATGTCCTTATATGAACTGTAACTCTGTAAAAACTTAGAAATTGTTGCATCACCTTTTGTCCCTTCTGAGGTGTTTGCCAACACCTGATGGGCATGGCAGTGTAGATACTGGACTTCCTGACATGCCGCCCTCAAGTGGTTAAGGTAGGAAACAACGCCTCCACAATGACGAGACAGCCGACAGGGAGGAGGAGAGGACCCTGGGAGTGTGGTGCCAGGAAAATAACCTCTCACCCAACGTCAACAAAACAAAGAAGCTGATCGTGGACTTCAGGAAATAGCAGAGGGCAACGGGACCGCAGTGGAGAAGTTCCTCGGCGAACACATCACTGACAAACTGAAATGGTCCACCCACACATACAGTGTTGTGAAGAAGGCACAACAGCACCTCTTCAACTTCAGGAGGCTTAATAAATTTGGCTTGGCACCTAAAACCCTCACAAACTTCTACAGATGCACAATTGAGAGCATCCTGTCGGGCTGTATCACCGCCTGGTATGGCTACTGCATTGCCCACAACCACAGGGCTCTCCAGAGGGTTGTCGTGTCTTTGGCATCATTAAAGTGAGGACTGTTATTTTATCAAATCAATTCTCTGAAATTATTATTACGTGATTAAACACATCATGTAATTAATTAGGAAGTCGGGGCACCAAGAAAAATCTTCAGATTACAAAGTTAGAATTTTCCTAGTCTTCTAATTAATGAATTATTCTTTACCTCATGTTAGACTCATTCCAAACGTAAATTGTTGCTTATCTGCACGAACCCAGCCTTTACTATGAATCATCCATACACCAATTGTCTTAATCATTTATTTACTAACTAAATAATCACAGAAATGCATAAAGAAACACAATAAGTAAATGATAGTGGTGGTTCCCTTGTGGGCTAAGCCGATTATATTCATTGAAATGCTAATCCTTTGCACATGAACTCTCACTCATTTGGGAATAATTGCAATCAATATATATTTACGCCCAGAGTGTCGTTGTGATCTCTGTTGGAATTGTCAGTCCTTCTGTTGGAGAGTTCGTCCGAGCTTCTCTCTCTCTGCTCCCTTTTGTGGTTAGAATGGATACTTCAAAGTACCATTCAGAAATGTTCTCATAGAAAAGATGGTTCAGCGGTTGTCGGTCTTCGCATCCCAGGTTGACATATTTTCTAGCTGCAGACTAGTAATTAGTATCTAAGATTTGCTCTTATTCTGTCGGGATTGATAGTCTCAGAGTTTAACGCAGGCTCTAATATCCAAAAGTTGTTTCTGTCTGAATGCCCACTTTTTGGAAGCGATCAACTCGATTTCGTCTCTATGTTATATCGGCATCTAACATGTCACCCTCACTAGGAGAGGGAGTGACCTCAACAATGTATTGTTTAAATGCGAGGTTGCCTGTATCTTTAATTTAATGACCCTTGTTACCTTCGATCTCAACGTAGACTTTGATCTGAAGCCATTGTGATTTTGCTATTCATTGTAAATGTTTCAAGGTCTATGTAGCCAAATTGTATCTATGATCGTATGCTATCCATGTTTTTTGTATGTTTTGTTTACATCTGAGAATTAACCAATGATATCAGGCCCCACCCGGCCATGATTACAGACACCTGTGTGTGTTCTTTGACACAATATAAACTAGTGAACTGCAGTGTTTGTCATTATACCCTGATGAAGACAGCTTGTCTGTTGAAACATTGGTTAATAAGTTATTAACTTACCAGCATTACGACCAGGAATACAACTTTCCCGATTAGGATGCTTTGTTCCCTTGGGCAACTGAACTTATTCCAGAGGCTGCTTCAAGACGCCGCCGGTGGCAAAGACATATTCAGAGTGGACTTGTAGTCCAACTCAGGAGAAGTGCACATCATCCACCGAGTATATTCTCGCAAATGATGAGTCTCTGGATAATAAAGTAGATAAGCTCAGGACGAGGATCTCCTTAGAGAGACATCAGGGACTGTAACATACTCTGTTTCACGGAATCATGGCTCTCTCCGAATATAATGTCTCTGTCCATACAGCCAGCTGGGTTCTCAGTACATCGCACAGACAGGAATAAAGACCTCTCCGGGAAGAAGAAAGGCGGTGGTGTATGTTTCATGATTAACTACTCATGGTGTGATTGTGATAATGTACAGAAACTCAAGTCCTTTTGTTCACCCAACCTAGAATAACTCACAATTCAAAATTCAAAAGGCACTCGCACATCTGCGCAATCGTTTTTGCAGGTGCATGGTAACAGTTGAACAAAATGAAGGAAAAAGGAAACCGCACCCGGCTCTTGGTAGTATCACTGACCTTTAATAAGCTTACGTATAGGTCTACATAAGGTTGCTAAAAAAAAATGTAAACTCACAAAAGCTCTGACGAAGGCCATGAGAACAATAAGTAAAATTATTAAAGATCAGTGAGCGGTTTCCTTTTTCCTAGAATATGTCACAATCAAATGCCGACCGTATTACCTCCCAAGATTATTTTCTTTGGTTGTAGTCAAACTTGTGTATATTCCCCCTCAAGCCGATACCACGACGGCCCTCAAGGAACTACATTGGAATTTTGAGCAAACTGGAAACCACATATCCTGAGGCCACATTTATTGTAGCTGGGGATTTTAACAAAGCAAATTTGTGACTCACAACCTGGATTCGGTCTTATGTAGCAAAAAAAAAAAGTTTTACATTGGTAAAAAGGAGAGACTCAGAGCAACAAATTGGTATATCTTACGCTGCATTTTTGAGGAACAATGGGAAAGTAATTCTGCTTTAAAAGTTGTTTATCTTGTAAACTGACTTTTGAGAAAAGGGCCTTAGAATTTTTGGTACCTACTGTTGAGCTCTCCTTTGTCTACACCCATTCAGCATTGTTCACACCCTCTTAAGCCAGCCTCACCCAGCTCTTTAAGGATTCACATGTGAGGTCATGTGCTAAACAGTGAGTAGTGTAGTAAGATTAAACGTGGTAATAGCCTACAATAAGGAAAAAATCCAGGGAAGTGTCCAGATAAAAATATTTTACAAATATTACTTGATGCTTACCCAGACACACTTGTCTAAATTGATGCGTAATGTGAAAGAAATGCTATAACCCCCAGCCACATCCAGTGGTGGAAAAAGTACTAAATTGTCATACTTGAGTATATAAAAAGACACCTGAATAGAAAATGACTGAAGTAAAAAGGCACCCAGTAAAATACTACTTGAGTTAAAGTCTAAAAGTATATATTTTTTTAATTATTGACGGATAGCCAGGTGGGACACTCCAACACTCACTACAGCACAGACATAATTTACAAACAAAGCATTTGTGTTTAGTGAGTCTGCCAGTTCAAAGGCAGTAGGGATGACCAGGGATGTTCTCTTGATAAGTGTGTGAATTGGACAATTTTCCTGTCAAAATGTAACAAGCACTTTTTGGATGTCAGGGAAAATACACTGCTCAAAAAAATAAAGGGAACACTTAAACAACACAATGTAACTCCAAGTCAATCACACTTCTGTGAAATCAAACTGTCCACTTAGGAAGCAACACTGATTGACAATAAATGTCACATGCTGTTGTGCAAATGGAATAGACAATAGGTGGATATTATAGGCAATTAGCAAGACACCCCCAATAAAGGAGTGGTTCTGCAGGTGGTGACCACAGACCACTTCTCAGTTCCTATGCTTCCTGGCTGATGTTTTGGTCACTTTTGAATGCTGGCGGTGCTTTCACTCTAGTGGTAGCATGAGACGAAGTCTACAACCCACACAAGTGGCTCAGGTAGTGCAGCTCATCCAGGATGGCACATCAAAGCGAGCTGTGGCAAGAAGGTTTGCTGTGTCTGTCAGCGTAGTGTCCAGAGCATGGAGGCGCTACCAGGAGATAGGCCAGTACATCAGGAGACGTGGAGGAGGCTGTAGGAGGGCAACAACCCAGCAGCAGGACCGCTACCTTTGTGCAAGGAGGAGCAGGAGGAGCACTGCCAGAGCCCTGCAAAATGACCTCCAGCAGGCCAAAAATGTGCATGTGTCTGCTCAAACGGTCAGAAACAGACTCCATGAGGGTGGTATGAGGGCCGAACGTCCACAGGTGGGGGTTGTGCTTACAGCCCAACAGATTGGCAAATTCGCCACTGGCGCCCTGTGCTCTTCACAGATGAAAGCAGGTTCACACTGAGCACGTGACAGACGTGACAGAGTCTGGAGACGCCGTGGAGAACGTTCTGCTGCCTGCAACATCCTCCAGCATGACCGGTTTGGCGGTGGGTCAGTCATGGTGTGGGGTGGCATTTCTTTGGGGGGCCGCACAGCCCTCCATGTGCTCACCAGAGGTAGCCTGACTGCCATAAGGTACCGAGATGAGATCATCAGACCCCTTGCTGGTGTGGTTGGCCCTGGGTTCCTCCTAATGCAAGACAATGCTAGACCTCATGTGGCTGGAATGTGTCAGCAGTTCCTGCAAGAGGAAGGCATTGATGCTATGGACTGGCCCGCCCGTTCCCCAGACCTGAATCCAATTGAGCACATCTGGGACATCATGTCTCGCTCCATCCACCAACGCCGCATTGCACCACAGACTGTCCAGGAGTTGGCGGATGCTTTAGTCCAGGTCTGGGAGGAGATCCCTCAGGAGACCATCCGCCACCTCATCAAGAGCATGCCCAGGCATTGTAGGGAGGTCATACAGGAACGTGGAGGCCACACACACTACTGAGCCTCATTTTGACTTGTTTTAAGGACATTACATCAAAGTTGGATCAGCCTGTAGTGTGGTTTTCCACTTTGATTTTGAGTGTGACTCCAAATCCAGACCTCCATGGTAGGTCATTTTTATGGAATGGTCTGCCTACCCATGTAAGAGACGCAAACTCAGTCTCAACCTTTAAGTCTTTACTGAAGACTCATCTTGAGTGTAGTCTGGCCCAGGAGTGGGAAGGTGAACAGAAAGGCTCTGGAGCAACGAACCGCCCTTGCTGTCTCTGCCTGGCCGGTTCCCCTCTTTCCACTGGGATTCTCTGCCTCTAACCCTATTACAGGGGCTGAGTCACTGGCTTACTGGGGCGCTTTCATACCGTCCCTAGGAGGGGTGCGTCACTTGAGTGGGTTGAGTCACTGATGTGATCTACCTGTCTGGGTTGGCGCCCCCCCTTGGGTTGTGCCGTGGCGGAGATCATTGTGGGCTATACTCGGCCTTGTCTCAGGATGGTAAGTTGGTGGTTGAAGATATCCCTCTAGTGGTGTGGGGGCTGTGCTTTGGAAAAGTGGGTGGGGTTATATCCTTCCTGTTTGGCCCTGTCCGGAGCTGCAGTAGTTTATGTGTCGGGGGGCTAGGGTCAGTTGGTTATATCTGGAGTACTTCTCCTGTCCTATTCGGTGTCCTGTGTGAATTTAAGTGTGCTCTCTCTCATTCTCTCTTTCTTTCTCCCGGAGGAGGACCTGAGCCTTAGGACCATGCCTCAGGACTACCTGACATGATGACTCCTTGCTGTCCCCAGTCCACCTGGCCGTGCTGCTGCTCCAGTTTCAACTATTCTGCCTTATTATTATTGGACCATGCTGGTCACTTATGAACATTTGAACATCTTGGCCATGTTCTGTTATAATCTCCAACCGGCACAGCCAGAAGAGGACTGGCCACCCCACATAGCCTGGTTCCTCTCTATGTTTCTTCTTAGGTTTTGGCCTTTCTAGGGAGTTTTTCCTAGCCACCGTGCTTCTACATCTGCATTGCTTGCTGTTTGGGGTTTTAGGCTGGGTTTCTGTACAGCACTTTGAGATGTCAGCTGATGTACGAAGGGCTATATAAATACATTTGATTTGATTTTTATAAATTTGATTTCCATTGATCATTTGTGTGATTTTGTTGTCAGCACATTCAACTATGTAAAGTATTTAATAAGAATATTTCATTCATTCAGATTTAGGATGTGTTATTTTAGTGTTCCCTTTATTTTTTTGAGCAGTGTATATGGAGTAAAAAGTTAATTATTTTCTTTTGGAATGTAGTGAAGTAAAAGTTGCCAAAAATATATTGTTAGGTTCTAATTTTTAGTAAATAACTCACGGACACTAGAGAAGCTTAACCATGTTTAATTATTCCCAAAGGGTCGATACAGCTGTAATTCAGACAAAAAAAACATTTCACACAAGCACTGATATTTAACCCTTTCTCCTAGGCGGAGTCTCCTCCTCCACAATTGAACAGCCAATGTACCTATATTGCTAGACAGAACCTTAGTGATATCTGTTCTTCCTCACTTCATCTGACCTGACCTCTTCCCCAAAGTGCTCACTCCTCCCCAACTGTCATGGTTATTGATATCAGACTGTGTCTCTTGTCACATGGGATGGCAGCAGCTTTCCACCAAAGTGTTTGTGTCCTGGTTTGCGTCCTGGTAATACTATTGCATTATCCTCTGTGTAGTTGTTGATGAAGTTCACCACTCGCTGCAGTCCTCATGCTTCAGGTGTAACCTGTGCTTGCTTGGGCCAGCTCTCTTTTTGATGGGAGGCATTAGACCATTCTCCTTGTATGACTGTTGGAGGAGAGACAGGCATGTTCTACTGATGCTGAAAGACAAATTCCAGATACAAATATTTTAGCATTATTATACAATAGATGTGAAATGGCATTCTGAGAACATCACTACACACAGTTCATACACAATGTTAGCTAGCAAGCCAGCCATCTAACTTCAGCTAGCTAGCTAACAGCAAGCTTTAACTTGGGATCTTTTATTTAGACATGTAGCTAGCTAGCTAGCCAGCTAAACAATTAACCATAATCCCAAACCATAGAGTACTAGCAATACAAACCGATTGTCATAGCTAGCTAAAGTTAAGCAAATAGGCTCAATGTTAGCTAGCAAGCCAGCAATCAAACTTCAGCTAGCTGGCTAGCTAGCTATCAACAAGCTTTAACTTGCAATGAAAATAACTTTGACAAAATGAGAAACGTATAATATCAAACTGGAACAAAACTCTTACCGGTATACATGGATGAAAGCTTCACGACAGACTTCAACCCCTTTCATTAAATAAGATGTCCTGTGTCCTTTCTGTTTTGTATGTACAGCTTGCTTGGCCCATTGTTGTTGTGTCATGTCACTCTGGTTCACACTGACCGTGTGCAATGCCATACGAAAAATCTTAAGCTTTAGCCCCCAAACAAACTCTGACCATTGTACTTGCACCAACAGAGCTGGTTAGGCTGTTTTCATGTTATCCAGAGCGTTGATGCTACGCTCCTAACTACTCTAACTACGTCGGATTTTTTGCCGACATTTAACTTCTTGGTGACAGGGGGAGAGTATTGAGTAGCTTGGATGAATAAGGTGCCCAGAGTAAACTGCCTGCTACTCTGTCCCAGATGTTAATATATGCATATTATTAGTAGTATTTGATAGGAAACACTCTGACGTTTCTAAAACTGTTTGAATGATGCCTGTGAGTATAACAGAACTCATATGGCAGGCAAAAACCTGAGACAAATCCAACCAGGAAGTGGGAAATCTGAGGTTTGTAGTTTCATTTAAGTGATTGCCTATCCAATATGATGTGTCTATGGGGCCAGATTGCACTTCCCAAGGCTTTCAGCAGATGTCAACAGTCTTTAGAAAGTTGTTTGAGGCTTCTATTGTGGAAGGGGGTCGAATAATAGCTGTTTCAACAAGTGGACTAGGCTGAGGCCAATCAGTGGTTTACTGCGCCATTCCTTCTTTTTCCTCTGCAATGAATACGCTATTGTCCTGTTGGAATATTATTGAAGCTTTATTATAAAAAGACCCTCAGGATTGATTGTAAACATCGTTTGACAGGATTCTACAAACTGTGATGGAACTCTTGACTTTTCGTCTGGATTTTGCGCTCGCGCATTGTGCCTTTGGAATAGTGAACTAAATGCGCAAACAAAATGGAGGTATTTGGACATACAGTGCCTTGCAAAAGTATTTGGCCCCCTTGAACTTTGCGACCTTTTGCCACATTTCAGGCTTCAAACATAAAGATATAAAACTGTATTTCTTTGTGAAGAATCAACAACAAGTGGGACACAATCATGAAGTGGAACGACATTTATTGGATATTTCAAACTTTTTTAACAAATCAAAAACTGAAAAATTGGGCGTGTAAAATTATTCAGCCCCTTTACTTTCAGTGCAGCAAACTCTCTCCAGAAGTTCAGTGAGGATCTCTGAATGATCCAATGTTGACCTAAATGACTAATGATGATAAATACAATCCACCTGTGTGTAATCAAGTCTCCGTATAAATGCACCTGCACTGTGATAGTCTCAGAGGTCCGTTAAAAGCGCAGAGAGCATCATGAAGAACAAGGAACACACCAGGCAGGTCCGAGATACTGTTGTGAAGAAGTTTAAAGCCGGATTTGGATACAAAAAGACTTCCCAAGCTTTAAACATCCCAAGGAGCACTGTGCAAGTGATAATATTGAAATGGAAGGAGTATCAGACCACTGCAAATCTACCAAGACCTGGCCGTCCCTCTAAACTTTCAGCTCATAAAAGGAGAAGACTGATCAGAGATGCAGCCAAGAGGCCCATGATCACTCTGGATGAACTGCAGAGATCTACAGCTGAGGTGGGAGACTCTGTCCATAGGACAACAATCAGTCGTATATTGCACAAATCTGGCCTTTATGGAAGAGTGGCAAGAAGAAAGCCATTTCTTAAAGATATCCATAAAAAGTGTCGTTTAAAGTTTGCCACAAGCCACCTGGGAGACACACCAAACATGTGGAAGAAGGTGCTCTGGTCAGATGAAACCAAAATTGAACTTTTTGGCAACAATGCAAAACGTTATGTTGGCGTAAAATCAACACAGCTCATCACCCTGAACACACCATCCCCACTGTCAAACATGGTGGTGGCAGCATCATGGTTTGGGCCTGCTTTTCTTCAGCAGGGACAGGGAAGATGGTTAAAATTGATGGGAAGATGGATGGAGCCAAATACAGGACCATTCTGGAAGAAAACCTGATGGAGTCTGCAAAAGACCTGAGACTGGGACGGAGATTTGTCTTCCAACAAGACAATGATCCAAAACATAAAGCAAAATCTACAATGGAATGGTTAAAAAATAAACATTTCCAGGTGTTAGAATGGCCAAGTCAAAGTCCAGACCTGAATCCAATCGAGAATCTGTGGAAAGAACTGAAAACTGCTGTTCACAAATGCTCTCCATCCAACCTCACTGAGCCTGAGCTGTTTTGCAAGGAGGAATGGGAAAAAATTTCAGTCTCTCGATGTGCAAAACTGATAGAGACATACCCCAAGCGACTTACAGCTGTAATCGCAGCAAAAGGTGGCGCTACAAAGTATTAACTTAAGGGGGCTGAATAATTTTGCACGCCCAATTTTTCAGTTTTTGATTTGTTAAAAAAGATGGAAATATCCAATAAATGTCGTTCCACTTCATGATTGTGTCCCACTTGTTGTTGATTCTTCACAAAAAAATACAGTTTTATATCTTTATGTTTGAAGCCTGAAATGTGGCAAAAGGTCGCAAAGTTCAAGGGGGCCGAATACTTTCGCAAGGCACTGTAAATATGGACGTAATCAAACAAAACAAACATTTCTTGTGGAAGTGGGAATCCTGGGAGTCCATTCCGATGAAGATCAGCAAAGGTAAGATAAGATTTATAATGCTATTTATGACTTTTGTTGACTCCACAATTTGGCGGGTAACTGTATGGCTTGCTTTTGTGGCTGAACCCTGTTCTCAGATTATTTAATATTATGCTTTTGCTGTAAAGCTTTTTTGAAATCTGACACAGCGGTTGCATTAAGAACAAGTTTATCTTTAATTCCATGTAAAACATGTATCTTTCATCAAAGTTTATGATGAGTATTTCTGTTATTTGATGTGGCTCTCTGCAATTTCTCCGGATGTTTTTGGAGGCATTTCTGAACATGGCGCCAATGTAAACTGAGGTTTTTGGATATAAATGTGAACTTGATCGAACAAAACATACATGAATTGTGTAACATTGAGTCCTGGGAGTGTCATCTGATGAAGATCGTCAAAGGTTAGTGATTAATTTGATCTATATTTCTGCTTTTTGTGACACCTCTTTTTGGTTGGAAAATGGCTGATTGCTTTCTGTGACTAGTTGCTCACCTAACATAATGATATGCTCTGCTTTCGCCAAAAAGCCTTTTTGAAATCGGACACTGTGGTTGGATTAACGAGAAGTGTATCTTTAAAATGGTGTAAAATACTTGTATGGTTGAGGAATTTTTATTATGAGATTTCTACTGTTTTGAATTTAGCGTCCCGAATGATCCCAGAGAGGTTAATGACACCGGCCATATTCAACCGGAGTTGAATAAAATCATCAACCGGAGTTTGTAAATTCATCAGATATTCTGCCCTCTGTTACACTCAGAAGAGAGTGATTTGAAACAGTTGTTGCAGTGATGTTCTATTGAAATGGATACTTGCATAGTGGAGTCTTTTGTTAAGTTTTAATACAGAATAAACTGTTACTCCCCCTTCCGGGATGACTAAAAGGCCCTCCCGCATCCACCCTTCAGCAAATCAGATAGTTTTTCCATTCTGCTCCCCCCTTCCTATAGGCAGAAACTCAAACAGGGAAGAAGCCGTGCTATGGTCTATTCAAAGCTGTTCTGACCAATCGGAATCCATGCTTCAAGATTGTTTTGATCACGCGGAATGGGAAATGTTCCGGGTTGCCTCTGATAATAGCATTGATGTATATACAGACACAGTGACTGAGATCGACAGGAAGTTTATAGTGGATGTTGTTCCCACTGTGACTATTAGAACCTACCCAAACCAGAAACCGTGGATAGATGGCAGCCTTCGAGCAAAACTGAAAGCGCGTCACAGAAGCAGACTGCTCCTAAGGACTGTGGGCTCTCGTTCTTATGTAAGATAGAGCCGGAGAAGAAGGCAGACATTTCATGTGCCCGATTGTGTTTTTTCGTTCGTTTATTTGCATTGTTTGTAACTTATTTTTTTACTTATTTTGTACATAATGTTGCCGCTACCGTCTCTTATGCCTGAAAATAATTCTAGACATCAGTACAAAGGATGTACTGTTCCTCAGGAATAGGCCCCAATCCCCATGATCTGCCTGAAGAGGAGGCGGAGAAAGAGGGGCCGAAGGGCGGGCTGCCATTGAGAATTTGTAGGCGATCGAATAAACCCCCAATTCTCTCCATTCTTATTGAAAATCTCAATTATAATGGATTTATGGTGACAGTGTTTCCTATCCTCAGTGCAGTGGGCAGCTGGGAGGTGGTTCTCTTATTCTCCATGGACTTTACAGTGTCCCAGAACTTTATTGAGTTTGTGTTGCAGGAAGCACATTTCTGCTTGAAAAAGCTACCCTTGGCTTTTCTAACTGCCTGTGTATATTGGTTTCTAACTTCCCTGAAAAGTTGCGTATCACGGGGGCTGTTCGATGCTAATTCAGAACGCCACAGGATGTTTTGTGCTGGTTAAGGGCAGTCAGGTCTGGAGAGAACCCAGGGCTATATCTGTTCCTGGTTCTAAATTTCTTGAATGGGGCATGCTTTTTTAAGATGGTGAGGAAGGCATTTTTAAAGAATAACCAGGCATCCTCTACTGATGGGATGAGGTCAATATCCTTCCAGGATACCCAGGCCAGGTCGATTAGAAAGGCCTGCTCGCTGAAGTGTTTCAGAGAGCGTTTGACAGTGATGAGTGGAGGTCGTTTGACCGCTGACCCATTACGGATACAGGCAATAAGGCAGTGATCGCTGAGATCTTGGTTGAAAACAGCAAAAGTGTATTTACAGGGCAAGTTGGTTAGGATGATACCTATGAGGGTGCCCGTGTTTACAGCTTTGGGGTTGTACCTAGTAAGTTAATTGATAATTTATGTGAGATTGAGGGCAACAAGCTTAGATTGTAGGATGGCCGGGGTGTTAAGCATGTCCCAGTTTAGGTCACCTAGCAGCACGATCTCTGAAGATAGATGGGGGGCAATCAGTTCACATATGTTGTCCAGAGCACATCTGGCGGCAGAGTGTGGTCTATAGCAGGCGGCAACGCTGAGAGACTTGTTTTTAGAGAGGTGGATTTTTAAAAGTAGAAGTTCAAATTGTTTGGGTACAGACCCGGATAGTAGGACAGAACTTTGCAGGTTCTCTCTGCAGTAGATTGCAACACCGCCCCCTTTGGCCGTTCTATCTTGTCTGAAAATGTTGTAGTTAGGGATGGAGTTTTCAGAGTTTTAGGTGATCTTCCTAAGCCAGGATTCAGACACGGCTAGGACATCCAAGTTGGTAGAGTGTGCTAAAGCAGTGAATAAAACAAACTTAGGGAGGAGGCTTATAATGTTAACATGCATGAAACCAAGGCTTTTACGGTCACAGAAGTCATCAAAAGAGAGCACCTGGGAAATAGGAGTGGAGCTAGGCACTGCAGGGCCTGGATTAACCTCTACATCACCAGAGGAACAGAGGAGGAGTAGGATAAGGGTACGGCTAAAAGCTGAGAATTGGTCGTCTAAACATCCAGAACAGAGAGTAAAAGGAGCAGGTTTCTGGTGGCGATAAAATAGATTCAAGGTATAATGTACATACAAAGGTATGGTAGGGTGGGAATACAGTGGTGGTAAACCTAGGCATTGAGTGATGATGAGAGAGATATTGTCTCTAGAAACATCATTGAAACCAGGTGATGTCATCGCATATGTGGGTGGTGGAACTGAAGGGTTGGATAAGGTATATTGAGCAGGGCTAGAGGCTCTACAGTGAAATAAGCCAATAAACACTAACCAGAACAGCAATCGACAAGGCATATTGACATTAAGGAGAGGCATGCTTAGCCGAGTGATCATAAGGGTCCAGTGAGTAGTGAGGTTGGTTGGGGTCACGGCGATTCAGACAGCTAGCCGGGCCATGGGTAGCAAGCTAGCTGAAGACGGAGGTCTGTTTTTAGCCACCTCGTTCATTTCCGTCGGTACATTAGTGGGGTTCCGTGTGGTAGAGGGGACCAATCCAATTGGCAAAATAGTTATAGTGACCCAAAATTGTCTGATAGACCTATTCAGCTAGCAGCCAATATGCTCAAGAGAGCTAACGAATAATGGGCCGCAGTTAGCAGATGGGCGTTCAGGATACGTCGCGAAGCTGGGGCCAGTTGAATAACTCCCTCGGACAGATAACGTTGGTAGTCCAGTCGTGAAGGCCCGGTGGGGCTCCGCATTGGCAGTAAAACGGGTCCAGCTAGGTGATTGTAGTCCAGGAGTGGCTGATGGAACTCTTCAGCTGGCTATCTCCGGGATAACTGGTGTGTGCTCCGTGACGGACGTTAGCCAATAGTCACTCGGAATAGCAGCTAGCTAGCTGCAAGATCCAGGTGAAAATGTCCAGAGCTTGCGGACAATGTATCTGATGAGCAGTATAAAGCATTAGAATCTACTCCAAAAACTAACGTTGGGTGTGAGAGGGAATTAAAAAATGTTTTATCAATAAATAAGATTAAATACTAGGGCAAGAAGAATAGCATGATCATGATTAAACAGAATAAGTATCGGGAATGGTTGGCTGGTTTAGGTCCTGAGAGGAACGCTGAGGTCCTTGCAACATCTAGGGCATTTATTGTGAGCACATATGATAAAAATAAGAGACTACAGGCACTTAAAGAGAGACAAGATAGACAAAAGCATAAAACATTCAGGGAGTCAGTAAAAAAATGACTGTAAACATGGGCAAAAATGGTGGGTTCTGGGCCAGTGTGCAGGAAGTGGACAAGCAGATAGCTGATTAAAGTGACGTGGACAAAATACACAAATACAAAAGTATATGGACTTCTAATAAGTGGGTACGGCCATTTCAGCAACACCCGTTACTGACAGGTGTATAGAATTGAGCACAGCCATGCAATCTCAACAGACAAACATTGGCAGTAGAATGGACTTACTGAAGAGCTCATTGACTTTCAATGTGGCGAACTGTAAGTCAATGAGGTCAACTGTAAGCGCTGTTACTTCACAATAAGTGCTGTTATTGTGAAGTGGAAACGTCTAGGAGCAAAAATGGTTTAGCCGCGAAGTGGTAGGCTACACAAACTCACAGAATTGTGATCCTTGCTGAGGGCCTTGACCTTAAAGATCTCATCCAAGCGTGTCTGTTTGACTCCAAGTACCTTGCTGCTGCTGTGATAATCCTTCTCAGCATGTTTTTTTGGCTGACCGTGGCATTGCCAAAACAACAAACAATACAAAAAGTAAGAATACTCTCAATGAAAGATTTGTAAAACAGAGTCAATAGTACAGTCAACATTAAAATATCCCAGTTTTTTTTAGAAAGTATAGTCTTTGTTGATTATCTTTGTAGATCAGGTCTGTACATTTATACCACTGAAGCCCATTGTCTAAGAGGACACCCAGAGATTTGCATTCCTCTACAATCTCTATGCTCTGACCTCTGTTTTAAGCTAAAGTTGTACTGTTAGCTAGCTAACCAACGTTGGGTTAAATGCGTAAGACACATTTCAGCTGAATGCATTCAGTTGTACAACTGACGAGGTATCCCCTTTCCCGCTAGCTGGCTGGCTCCCTAGCTAACGTTAAGTGTATGATATTATTTGTATACCAGAACCGTTTGCTTTGCTAGTTAGTTCCCCATATTAGCTAGCTAACATTGAACCTGATTGGTTAGCTCCCAGCATATCATGCAGGGTAGTAACGACATGATTGGCACTATGTTCATTGTTGTTTAACTACCTAACGTTAGCTAACGTGTGATATTACACATTGTTTACCTAGCTAGCTAGCTAGCTACATGTCTTAAGCTAAAGTGTACTGTTAGCTAGCTAGCTGGCTAGCGTTCGCTGGCTGGCTCCCTAGCTGACATTATTCGTATCCCAAAGCAGTTTGCTTTGCTAGTTAGAGCCTAATGTTAGCCAGCAGAGCAGGTAAGGCTGTTTTCATGTTATCCAGATGTAAACAAATCTTTGGCCAGAGCGTCAAGTGTGCCCTATGAACACTCCGAGAGCAAATGAGATGGGTGGGGCTAAAGCTTAAGAGGGTGTGAACGAATGGGTGTAGACAAAGAGCTCTTTACTACAGTAGATACCAAAACATTCAAAGGACATTTTCTCAATAGTGAGTTTACAACTTTCAATGCAGAATTAGTTTCCCATTGTTCCTCAAAAATGCAGTGAATGATATATCGTTTTGTAACTTTATAATTTTGTAGCTTAGTCTCTACTTTTATCCAATGTTAAAAACACCATTTCAAATGTTGCTACATACAGTGCATTGCGAAAGTATTCGGCCCCCTTGAACTTTGCGACCTTTTGCCACATTTCAGGCTTCAAACATAAAGATATAAAACTGTAGACTCTAGACATACCCCAAGCGACTTACAGCTGTAATCGCAGCAAAAGGTGGCGCTACAAATTATTAACTTAAGGGGGCTGAATAATTTTGCACGCCCAATTTTTCAGTTTTTGATTTGTTAAAAAAGTTTGAAATATCCAATAAATGTCTTTCCACTTCATGATTGTGTCCCACTTGTTGTTGATTCTTCACAAAAAAATACAGTTTTATATCTTTATGTTTGAAGCCTGAAATGTGGCAAAAGGTCACAAAGTTCAAGGGGGCCGAATACTTTCGCAAGGCACTGTAAAACCGAATCCAGGTGGTGAGTCATAAATGTTGCTGAGGTAGGTGTTGTTTGCTTCCTGAAGTCTATGGACATCTCTTTGGTCTTGTTAGTATTGAGGACCAAGTGTGATTCATCACACCACTCTACATAGTAATTTAGGACCAGGCCATGGTGTTCCTCGTCATCATGCAACAGGCTGATCAAGGTATTGTCATCAGCAAACTCAACTAGGTGTCTGTCAGGATGGGAACTTCACAGTCCCTGCTGTTTCATAAGGTGTATTTTTACCTGATTTTTAAATCTGATTCTACTGCTTGCATCAGTTACCTGATGTGGAATAGAGTTTCATGTAATCATGGCTCTATGTAGTACTGTGCCCCTCCCATAGTCTGTTCTGGACATTTTTGTATTTCACCTTTAGTTAACCAGGTAGGCTAGTTGAGAACAAGTTCTCATTTACAACTGCGACCTGGCCAAGATAAAGCATAGCAGTGTGAACAGACAACAACACAGAGTTACACATGGAGTAAACAATAAACAAGTCAATAACACAGTAGGAAAAAAAGAGTCTATATACATTGTGTGCAAAGGCATGAGGAGGTAGGCGAATAATTACAATTTAGCAGATTAACACTGGAGTGATAAATGGTCAGATGAACATGTGCAAGTAGAGATACTGGTGTGCAAAAGAGCAGAAAATTAAATAAATAAAAACAGTATGGGGATGAGGTAGGTAAATTGGGTGGGCTATTTACAGATCGACTATGTACAGCTGCAGCGATCGGTTAGCTGCTCAGATAGCAGATGTTTAAAGTTGGCGAGGGAAATAAAAGTCTTCAACTTCAGCGATTTTTGCAATTCGTTCCAGTCACAGGCAGCAGAGAACTGGAAGGAAAGGTGGCCAAATGAGGTGTTGGCTTTAGGGATGATCAGTGAGATACACCTGCTGGAGCGCGTGCTACGGGTGGGTGTTGCCATCGTGACCAGTGAACTGAGATAAGGCGGAGCTTCACCTAGCATGGACTTGTAGATGACCTGGAGCCAGTGGGTCTGGCGACGAATATGTAGCGAGGGCCAGCTGACTAGAGCATACAGGTCGCAGTGGTGGGTGGTATAAGGTGCTTTAGTAACCAAACGGATGGCACTGTGATAAACTGCATCTAGTTTGTTGAGTAGAGTATTAGAAGCTATTTTGTAGATGATATCGCCGAAGTCGAGGATCGGTAGGATAGTCAGTTTTACAAGGGTAAGTTTGGCGGCGTGAGTGAAGGAGGCTTTGTTTGCGAAATAGAAAGCCAACTCTAGATTTGATTTTGGATTGGAGATGTTTGATATGAGTCTGGAAGGAGAGTTTACAGTCTAGCCAGATACCTAGGTACTTATAGATGTCCACATATTCTAGGTCGGAACCATCCAGGGTGGTGATGCTAGTCGGGCGTGCGGGTGCGGGTGCAGGCAGTGAACGGTTGAAAAGCATGCATTTGGTTTTACTAGCGTTTAAGAGCAGTTAGAGGCCACGGAAGGAGTGTTGTATGGCATTGAAGCTCGTTGAGGTTAGATAGCACAGTGGGGACTGTGAAGAGACCTCTGGTGGCATGTCTTGTGGGGTATGCATGGGTGTCCGAGCTGTGTGCTAGTATCTTAAAACAGACAGCTTGGTACCTTCACCTTGTCAACACCACTTACGAAAACAAGTGGCCGGAGGACAGCTAGTTTCCCTCCTCCTCTGGGTACATTGACTCCCAAACTTTTTATAGTCCTATACCCCTTCAAACATTCAACCTCCAGCTGTGTACCCCCTATAGCAGTGTCAGCGAACTCTCAAATGTGTTTTTGCCATTATTGTAAGCCTGCCACACACACTATGCGATACATTTATTAAACATAAAAATGAGTGTGAGTTTGTCACAACCTGGCTCGTGGGAAGTGACAAAGAGCTCTTATAGGACCAGGGCACAAATAATAATAATAATCAATGATTTTGCTCTTTATTTAGCCATATTACATATAAAACCTTATTTGTTAATCAAAAATTGTGAATAACTCACCACAGCTCAGAATTTTGGATGAAAAGCATGCCCAAATTCAACGGCCTGCTACTCGGGCCCAGAAGATATGATATGCATATAACTGGTAGATTTGGATAGAAAACACTCTAAAGTTTCCGAAACTGTTAAAATAGTGTCTGAGTATAACAGAACTGATTTAGCAGGCGAAAACCTGAGAAAAATCCATTCAGGATGTAGTTATTTTTTTGGTTTTGTAGTTTCCTATTCAATGCCATTACAGTATCCATTGACTTAGGACTCCATTTGCAGTTCCTATGCCTTCCACTAGATGTCAACAGTCTTTAGAAATCGTTTCAGGCTTGTATTCTTATAAATGAGGGAGTAAGACCAGTCTGAACAAGTGGACCCTAACACTAACGTGTCGCAGAGCTTTTTCAGGCGCATGTGCATTTCTTGTTTACCTTTTATATTGACGACGTTATTGTCCGGTTGAAATATTATAGATAATTTAAGCTAAAAAACAACCTGAGTATTGAATATAAACATCGTTGACATGTTTCTATGAACTTTACGGATACAATTTGGATTTTTTGTCTGATTGTTTTGACTGAGTTTGAGCCTGTGGATTACTGAAGAAAACGCGCTAACAAAACTGAGGTTTTTGGATATAAAGAGACTTCATCGAACAAAAGGAACATTTATTGAGTAAATGAATGTCTTCTGATTGCCACCATATGAAGATCATCAAAGGTAAGGGATTAATCTTCTCAATTTCTGAGTTTTGTAACGCTTCTGCTTGGCTGGTTACTGTCTGTAATAATTTGTTGACTGGGCTATGTTCTGGACTAGGTATGTTCTGGGCTAGGTATGCCTTGAGAAGGGTGTACTTGAAAGGATACACATAACTCTGCAATGTTGTATTGGAGAGTCTCAGTCTAAAAATCACACACAGTCTGTGCCTGTATTTAGTTTTCATGCTAGTGAGGGCCAAGAATCCACTCTCACATAGGTATGTGGCTTAATAAAAGGGCTTCAGTTTCTTAACAGCGCAATTTGCCAAGGCTAGAAACTCTGAGCGCAGCCCGATCCAGAAATCTGGCAGTGGCTTCTGATGAAATTAAAATTTCACAGAACCGCTTATTGAAATTTGGATGAGGCTCTCTTGTTCAGATATCCATAACGGTAAGTGGACTGGAGGCAGGGCATGAAATGGATAACAAATCCAGTTGTTTGTGTCGTCCGTTTCGGGAAAGTATCTGCGTAATTGCGCACCCAGCTCACTCAGGCGCTTCGCTATAACACATTTGACTTTGTCCGTATGCTTGAGTTCCATTGCACACAAAAAAATCATACAATGATGGAAACACCTGTGTGTTGTCCTTGTTAATGCAGACAGAAAATAGCTCCAACTCCTAAATCATAGGCTCAATTTTGTCCCGCACATTGAATATAGTTGCGGAGAGTAATCCTAGATTCAGATCATTCAGGCGAGAAAAAACATCACCCAGATAGGCCAGTCATGTGAGAAACTTGTCATCATGCAAGCAGTCAGACAAGTGATAATTATGGTGAGTAAAGAACTTTAAGCTCGTCTCTCGTTTAAAAAAATACACGTCAATACTTTGCCCCTTGATAACCAGCGCACCTCTGTATGTTGTAAAAGCGTTACATGATTGCTGCCCATATCATTGCATGATACACAAGAGTTCAGGGGCCTTGCTTTAACAAAGTTAACCATTTTCACTGTAGTGTCCAAAACCTCTTTCAAGCTGTCAGGCATTCCCTTGGCAGTAAGAGCCTCTCGGTGATTGCAGCAGTGTACCCAAGTGGCGTCAGGAGCAACTGCTTGCACACACGTTACCAATCAACTATGTCTCGCTGTCATGGTTTTTGTGCCATCAGTACAGATACCAACATATCTTGATCACCAAAGTCAATTTGATGTCACAAAGCTTTCCAGTACTTTAAAAATATCCTCTCATGTTGTCCTGGTTTCCAGATCTTCCTTATTATCTTCCTAGCCACTTGGTAGCTCACCATATAAGACAATTCTAGCCCCTTATTAATGGTATCTGTTACTTTTATACATGTCTTACTATTCAAAAGTTATTCTCGCTCAAAAAAACTGCGGTGGCTTATTTTTCTAATTGTAATGTTTAGTTTCTAAATGTCTGTGCAGGTTTCAAACGAGAGTGTAACGGCTAATGTGATTGGATGTTAATTATTTGACTAGGCTACCTGTATTTGACATTGTGTTGTTATTTCGCAGATCACTAGAGGGTTTCATTTTATTTTTGGCAGTGCAACGAGGCTACTCAGGCAAGAAAAAAACCTCACCCAAATGTATAGCCCCGTTGGAAAATATAAAATGTACTGTTTGAAAATGTGAATCACATTTTTATTTTGCGTACCCCCGACGACATTGTGCATACCCCTGGGGTAGACTTTCCAATAGATGTTGGAGCATTGCTGTAGGGACTTCCATTCAGCCATGAGCATTAGTGAGGTTGGGCACTGATGTTGGGCGATTAGGCCTGGCTCACAGTCTGCATTCCCATTCATCTCAAAGGTGTTCAATAGGGTTGAGGTCAGGGCTCTGTGCAAGCTAAACAAGTTCTTCCACACCGATAGCGACAAACCATTTCTGTATGGACCTTGCTTTGTGCACTGTGGCATTGTTATGCTGAAAAAGGAAAGGGCTTTAGCAAACTGTTGCCTCAAATTTGGAAGCACAGAATTGTCTAGAATGTCATTGTATGCTGTAGCGTACATTTTCCCCTTCACTGGAACGAAGGGGCCTAGCCGGACTATGGAAAAACAACCCCAGACCATTATTCCTCCTCCACCAAACTTTACAGTTACCACTATGCATTGGGGCAGGTAGCGTTCTCCTGGCATCCACCAAACCCAAATTCTTCCATCGGACTGCCAGATGGTTTAGCGTGATTCACCAGTCCAGAGAATGCGTTTCCACTGCTCCACAGTCCAACGGCAGTGAGCTTTACACTCCACCGACGCTTGGCATTGCGCATGGTGAACTTAGGCTTGTGTGCTCGGCCATGGAAACCCAATTCATGAAGCTCCCAATGAACAGTTCTTGTGCTGATGTTTCCAAAGGCAGTTTGGAACTCGGTAGTGAGTGTTGCAACAGAGGACAGACAATTTTTACGTGCTTACACGCTTCAGCAATCAGTGATCCCGTTCTGTGAGCTTGTGTGGCCTACCACTTCACGGCTGAGTGGCTGTTGCTCCTAGGCGTTCCACTTCACAATAATAGCACTTACAGTTGGCAGCTCTAGCAGGGCAGAAATTTGACAAACTGAATTGTTGGAAAGGTGGCATCCTATGACGGTGCCACGTTGAAAGTCAATAAGCGTTTGATTATGGGCCATTCTACTGCCAATGTTTGTCTATGAAGATTGCATGGCTGTGCTCGATGTTATACACCTGTCAGCAATGGGTGTGGCTGAAATAGCCAAATCCACTCATTTGAAGGGTGTACACATATTTTTTGTCATGTACTGTAGTGTAGGTTGTGAGTTCTACAAAACACATGTCCACTCCAACAATGAGAACGAACAGTAAATGCCAAATAATAATAATAATATATTGAATGCATAATTAACCTCTTACTTCTACCCCTTCCTTTTTCGAAAATTCTGTTAAAAATCGCGCAACTTTTCAGCGTCCTGCTACTCATGCCAGGAATATAGTATATGCATATGATTAGTATGTGTGGATAGAAAACACTCTGAAGTTTATAAAACTGGTTAAATCACGGCTGTGACTATAACAGATCGTGTGTTTCATTGAAAAACGCAAGAAAAACTGCTCTCTGAAAGCTAAAAATAATTTCCATAAGTCACTTCCACCAGTTATTAAAAGAGAACAGAATTTAATGGCGATCTGCCTGCAATTCATAGAAATTCCGCACGATGGCGCCATTGTCCTAATTTTCAATTGAATTAATTGTTGGAAAATCCTTCTATCTGACCTCCATTTTCCCAGTCTTCACCCGGATGCAGTTGAGGGAGATATCAGATGGCATTGTTTTTGCAAGTGAAGACCTATTGAATATACATCGCCCTGTAATCATTTTGATAGATTATAAACGTTTACTAATACCTAAAGTTGGATTACAAAAGGATTTCGAAGTGTTTTGTGAAAGTTTATCGTCGACTTTTTTAATTTAAAAAAATTACGCAGCGTTTAAAAACGATGATTTTTTCTGAATGACACAGATCCCATACAAAGCTATTTTGGGTATATATGGACCGATTTAAACGAAAAAAAGACCCAATAGTGATGTTTATGGGGCATATAGGAGTGCCAAGAAAGAAGCTCGTCAAAGGTAATGAATGTTTTATATTTTATTTCTGCGTTTTGGGTAGCGCCGGCTACCGCAAAATCTGTTGTTTACGTGTCGAGCTGGCATTTTGGGGGGTGCATGCTATCAGATAATAGCTTCTCATGCTTTCGCCGAAAAGCATTTTAAAAATCTGACTTGCTGGCTAGGTTCACAACGAGTGTAGCTTTAATTCAATACCCTGCTTGTGAATTTTGATCAAAGATTGAGTTGTAACGAGTACATTTAGCATTTAGCGTAGCGCATTTGCATTTCCAGGGGCATACTTGGGACGTCTGCGTGTCAAGTATTCTCATAAATTACCATAACCAAACAAACATTGCAGATTAGAAATTCTGGGAATTAACGGTTAATGTAGGCTTCTACTGTATGAGGCGGACGTATGTTTGTTGTTGTTGAACGCTGTCAAACACCGAAACCTGAACTAAAGACCTCGGTTTAAAAGCTGACAGTGTTTTTATATACTTTGATTTTGAATCCTGCGGCTGTTGGGCTAAATTGCTGTGAGCGCTGCTATCTGTCCTGGGATCCTGTCAGATTCCATATAGGGGGAGAGACGTGAAAGCCCAGCTAGCCTAGCTGGCTCGGCCGGTTCAAATGGAGGCCGCTGTTGAACGTTTCCAGCGTTGCAGGAGCTGCGTTTACTTTGCTTTGTTCCGGGACAATGAATGTTCTGACTTTCAATGTAGCAACTGCTTGCTTGCAGAGGACTACAGGAGCAAAGTAGCTACTCTTAACAAGCAAGTAGAAAAACTTACATAAGCTACTGGGGAACCCACGCCCACCTACTTTTTCTTCCACCCCAGTAGCCAGACCCCGCTCTGGTGGATGTTTCGCCGCCATGTCGGCACTCCACTGCCGACTGGCCGGTGTTAGGCAGGGTTCCGTCCCCGAAGGGGGCTCCCCCTTCCCTGGAGAACGGAGCTGTTCTAGACCCAACCAACCAGCCACGGCAGGTACGTCACGTCGTGGAAGTCGAAAAGCCGTGGTCTTGCAACAGTTGTCTCCATGGAGATGTTGAGCCCGGAACTGACACAGACCAGAAACAGCTTAGCCGCCCTGGAACCAGAGGTTCCGGCGCCTTCGTCCGTGGTGGCTTCCTAATCAAGATCGGATCCGGAGATACCCGTGTCTTCGTCCTCGGCTCTGTCTCCCCATCCGGTGGCCTCTACCTTGTGTTCAGCTCCCAGCCTCACCAGACCATGAGGTTGCCTGAGAGACATGCCCATTCAACATCACCAGCTGTCATCATATGGTGAGAAACATCTCGGTTCCCAAGGCAAAAACCCTGTGCTACCCAGGAGCACGAGTACAGGACATAACAAGGCTGCTTCTCACTGTTCTACCACAAATGCCGGGAGCTGACACTGTTGTAGTCCCCATGTGGGGTCAAACAACATCAGGAGGGCAAGATCTGAACATTTGAAAATTGATTTAAAAAATAACTGATTTTAGCATCAAAAGACTAAAACAAAAACAGCCAATAATTTCAGGTCCTGTACCATCATTGGGTCGCGGGTGTGAAAGATTCAGCAGACTTCTGGCATTACACATCTGGCTAAAAGACAACTATTGCTCTGCTGGAGTCACTTTTATTGATAACTTTGATACCTTCTGGAAACAGAAGACACGCTACAGGAATGACGGAGTCCATCCAAATCATCTTGGCTCCTGGACTCTGTCCACGCATTTCAAGGCTACGTTGAAACAATGACTGGTAAATTATCCAAGACCAGCTCAGTTAATCCCTACCATTGTGACAATGAGTCGTCATAATGCTGCATCGAATATACATGATCTTTGGGGCATTGGCAAACAATGTAAGTAATTTAATTTATGTATCCCTAATTGCACCGAATACATCTGTTCATCCTACAGCTATTGTAAGCAGTAATCATGAGCCTATAAACCAGAGTTACACTGTTAGCACTAAGGCAGTGTGCAATAGTAGGAAGACCACTTTATGCAGCTAACACTGCATTATCAGCTCCAATGTAAATAACATGAGTAAGTCTACCTCTGATAAGCTTCCCAGTAAAGCATTTAAAACAATCAAGCAACACAGAAAAGTGCTAAAAATAGCCCATATTAAGATATGCAGCCTAAGAAACAAGGTCCATGAAGTCAATAACTTGCTTGTAACAGATGACATTCATATTGACTATCTCTAAAACTCACTTAGATAATACATTTGATGATACAGTGGTAGCAATACATGGTTATAACATCTACCGAAAAGACAGAAATGCCAACGGAGGCGGTGTTGCGGTCTATATTCAGAACCACATTCCTGTAAAGCTTAGAGACAATCTAATGTTAAATACTGTTGAAGTAATATGCCTACAGGTTCATCTGCCTTACCTAAAGCCCATTCTGGTGGGAAGCTACTATAGACCACCAAGTGCTAACAGTCAGTATCTGGATAATATGTGTGAAATGCTTGATAGTGTATGTGATATCAACAGAGAAGTATATTTTATGGGTGCTTTAAATAGACTGGCTATCATCAAGCTGCTCACTCAGGAGAAAACTTCAAACTGTAGCCAGTGCCTGCAACTTGGATCAGGTTGTCAGTCACCCTACCAGGGTATTTACAAACAGCACAGGAATGAAATCATCAACATGTATTGATCACATTTTTACTAATGCTGCAGATACTTGCTTAAAAGCAGTATCCAGACCCATAGAATCTAGTGATCACAATATAGTAGCCATATCTAGGAAAACCAAAGTTCCAAAGACTGGGCCTAATATAGTGTATAAGAGGTCATAGCAGAAGTTTAGTAGTGATTCATATGTTGATGTAAATAATATTTGCTGGTCTGTGTGGTGTAATGAAGAGCAACCAGACGCTGCACTTAACGCATTTATGAAACTACTTATTCCAGTTACTAATAAGCACGCACCCATATTGATAAAAATAAAATAAAAATTCGAAGAAATGTTTTTTTTTTTAAATGTACAATTTTTGTGAATGATATCATAAATAGGACTGGTGGAGTTGTCACACATGCAGCTAACACAGACATATGGAAATGTCTGCTCTACCCAAAATGTCAACCAATTAATTGCAGCATTACCACAAAAATGGAAGAGGCAAGTAGAAGGGGAAAAAAGTAAGGAACTTGTATGTCGGCCCTGTATTAAATAACATAAATGGTTAAAGAAAAGTGTTATAAATAAAAACATATACCAATTTCATTTAAGGACCAAAAACTGACAGGTGTGCCATATAAATTGCAAAATAGTTGAAGAGATTTTCGATGTACCTATTCCATGGCACATGGTTTATGAATTGATACGCAAAACAACGCCGGATGCAAAACTTTGAATTTTTCAATTTAAATTACTATACAAAATTCTTGCAACTAATAGAATGTTACATATATGGGGGATTACAATCTTCCCAGCTCTGCAGATTCTGCTGTGAGGAGGCAGAGTCATTAGATCATTTATTTTGGTATTGTCCATATGTAGTTCGTTTTTGGTCACTGGTCCAGGAATGGCTGAAGAATTGCAACATTTGCGGAGAACTAAACACTGCAGACAGCAATACTGGGTGATTTGAAAAGCCATAGTCAATCAATCAATAATATAATTATTATTTCAGCAAAAATGCTTATTTTCAATTTACAATCTGTATAAGCTATGAGAATAGAAAGGTTCAAGTCATTTTTGTGAAGCATCACAGCACAGTTGAAAAATATATGGCAAATAGAAATCCAAAATGGATGATGTTGAGAGATAGATGGGAGAGGTTGAATGGAGCTGAAGGGTGGGACTAATAGCAAGATAAAACATGTAGAACATACATGTAAAATGTATATATGTTCAGAATGTTTGTGAAATAGCACAGTTCCTAATATAAATCAAACTGGATGGACATCAGAAAGAGGAAGGACTAAAAACAAACAAATAATAACTATTGTAAAATAGACTGAGAATGTAAAATGTGTATAAGATGTATAAATTGAAGGTAAAAGCCGAAGTGTTGATTAGTTTACTCCAATTGGGGGATCGGTGGTGGGGATCGGTGGTAGGGATTGCGGGGAATAATAATAAAGGTATATTCTTTAAAAAAGTATGTATGTCTATATAGGTATGTGTATGTATATACAAAGTATTGAGCTAAACTTTTGTTATTGACCAAATACTTATTTTCCACCATAATTTGCAAATAAATTCATTAAAAATCCTACAATGTGATTTTCTGGATTTTTTTTTCTCATTTTGTCTGTCATAGTTGAAGTGTACCTATGATGAAAATTACAGGCCTCTCATCTTTTTAAGTGGGAGAACTTGCACAATTGGTGGCTGACTAAATACTTTTTTGCCCCACTGTATGTTTATATGTATGCATGTGTGTATGGATATATATATTTACCCAAAAAATATATGGGGGATTGGAAATGATGCAGACAATTACATTGATGGAACCAATATTCTTTCTGCAATATTTAGCTGATCCACCCCTTAAAAATAAAAATTAAAAAAAGCACGCACCCATTAAGAAGAAGACTGTAAAAACTGTTAAATCCCCTTGGATTGATGAGGAATTGAAAAATTGTATGGTTGAGAGGGATGAGGCAAAAGGTATGGCAATTAAGTCTGGCCGCCCAACTGATTGGCAAACGTACTGCAAATTAAGAAATCATGTGACTAAACCAAAAAAGAAACTACACTATGAAACAAAGATAAATTATATAAACAATTATAGTAAAAAGCTTTGGGACACCTGAAATGAAATTTTTGGGGAAAAAAGACAACTCGGGTCCTTCATTCATTGAATCAGATGGCCCATTCATCACAAAGTCCGCTGATAATGCAAACTACTTTAATTAATTTTTCATTGGCAAGATAAGGAAACTTAGGGATGCCATGCCAGCAACAAATGCTGACACTACACATCCAAGTATATCAGACCAAATTATGAAAGACAAGAATTGTTCTTTTAAAATCCGTAAAGTCAGTGTGGAAGAGGTGACATTTTTTTTGTCTACCAACAATGACAAGCCACTGGGGTCTGACAATCTGGATGGAAAATGTTAAGGATAATAGCAGATGATTTTGCCCCTCCTATTTGCCACATCTTCAATTTAAAGTGACTAGTGATACATTTATTACATCCAATTTTTATTATTAAAGTGGCTAGAGATTTGAGTCAGTATGTTGGCAGCAGCCACTCAATGTCAGTGATGGCTGTTGAACAGTCTGATGGCCTTGAGATAGAAGCTGTTTTTCAGTCTCTCGGTCCCAGCTTTGATGCACCTGTACTGACCTCGCCGTCTGGATGATAAGCCACATTTCTTCAGCCTCCTGAGGTTGAAGAGGCGCTGTTGCGCCTTCTTCACGACGCTGTCTGTGTGGGTGGACCACTTCAGTTTGTCCGTGATGTTTATGCCGAGGAACTTTCCACCCTCTCCACTACTGTCCCGTCGATGTGGATAGGGGGGTGCTCCTGCTGCTGTTTCCTGAAGTCCACGATCATCTCCTTTGTTCTATTGATGTTGAGTGTGTGGTTATTTTCCTGACACCACACTCTGAGGGCCCTCACCTCCTCCCTGTAGGCCATCTCGTCGTTGTTGGTAATCAAGCCTACCACTGTAATGTCGTTTGCAAACTTGACGATTGAGTTGGAGGCGTGCATGGCCACGCAGTCATGGGTGAACAGGGAGTACAGGGCAGGGCTGAGAACGCACTCTTGTGGGGCCCCAGTGTTGAGGATCAGCGGGGTGGAGATGTTTCCTACCCTCACCACCTGGGGGCGTTGTTAGAAAGTCCAGGACCCAGTTGCACAGGGCGGGGTCGAGACCCAGTTTCTCGAGCTTAATGAAGAGTTTGGAGGGTACTATGTCGTTAAATGCTGAGCTGTAGTCGATGAACAGCATTCTTACATAGGTATTCCTCTTGTCCAGATGGGTTAGGGCAGTGTGCAATGTGATTGCGTCGTCTGTGGACCTATTGACGCGGTAAGCAAATTGGAGTGGGTCTAGGGTGTCAGGTAGGGTGGAGGTGATATAATCCTTGTCTAGTTTCTCAAAGCACTTCATGATGATGGAAGTGAGTGCTACGGGGCGATAGTCGTTTAGCTCAGTTACCTTAGCTTTCTTGGAAACAGGAACAATGGTGGCCCTCTTGAAGCATGTGGGAACAGCAGACTGGGATAGGGATTGATTGAATATGTCCGTAAACACACCAGCCAGCTGGTCTGCGCATGCTCTGAGGACGCGGCTAGGAATGCCGTCTGGGCCGGCAGCCTTTGCAAGGGTTAACATGTTTAAATGTTTTACCCACATTGGCTGCGGTGAAGGAGAGTCCACAGGTTTTGGTAGCGGGCTGTGTCAGTGGCACTGTATTGTCCTCAAAGCGAGCAAATAAGTTGTTTTAGTCTGTCTGGGAGCAAGACATCGGGGGCTGCGACGGGGCTGGTTTTCTTTTTGTAGTCTGTGATTGACTGTAGACACTGCCACATAGCTGACCAATCAGCCTGTTACCAACCCTTAGTAAACTTCAGGAAAATATATTGTTTGACCAGATACAATGCTTACTCACAGTAAAAAAATGACTGATGATTGGCTGAGAGAAATTGATGAAAAAATAATTGTGGGGGCTGTCTTGTTAGATTTCAGTGCAGCTTTTGACAATATCGATCATAGTCTGCTGCTGGAAAAACTTGCGTTATGGCTTTACACCCCTGCTATAATGTGGATAAAGAGTTACTTGTCTAACAGAACACAGAGGGTGTTCTTTAATGGAAGCCTCTCAAATATAATTTCCCAGGGTAGCTGTTTAGGCCCCTTGCTTTTTTTCAATTTGTACTAACGACATGCCACTGACTTTGAGTAAAGCCAGAGTTTATGTATGCGGATGGCTCAACACTATACACGTCAGCTACTACAGCAACACTCAACAAAGAGCTGCAGTTAGTTTCAGAGTGGGTGGCAAGGAATAAGTTAGCCCTAAATATTTATAAAACTAAAATAATTGTATTTGGAACAAAACACTAACTAAACCCTAAACCTCAACTAAATATTGTAATAAATCATGTGGAAATTGAGCAAGTTGAGATGCTTAAACTGCTTGAAGTAGCCCTAGATTGTAAACTTTCATGGTCAAAACATGTTGATGCAGTAGTAGCTAAGATGGGGTCTGTCTATAATAAAGCGATACTCTGCCTTCTTAACAACACTATCAACGAGGCAGGTCCTACAGGCCCTAGTTTTGTCGCACCTTGACTACTGTTCAGTTGTGTGGTCAGGTGCCACAAAAAAAACATATGAAAATGGCAATTGGCTCACAACAGGGCAGCACGGCTGGCCCTTGAATGTACACAGAGAGCTAATATTAATAATATGCATGTCAATCTCTCCTGGCTGAAAGTGGAAGAGAGATCGACTTCATCACTACTTTTTTTTTACGAGAGGTATTGAAATGTTGAATGCAACCAGCTGTCTGTCTAAACTACTGGCACACAGCTCGGACCCCACAAGACATGCCACAAGAGGTCTCTTCACAGTCCCCAAGTCCAGAACAGACTACGGGAGGCACACAGTACTACATAGAGCCATGACTACATGGAACTGTATTCCATATCAAGTAACTGACGCATGCAGTAAAATTAGATTTAAAAAACAGAAGAAAAGAAAACCTAATGGAACAGCGGGGACTGTGAAGCAACAAACATTGGCACAGATACATGCGCGCACACACACACACAAACATTTAGTACTGTAGATGTGGTAGTGGTGGAGTAGGGGCCTGAGGGCACAGTGTGTTGTGAAATCTGTGAATGTAGTGTAACGTTTTAAAAAAATGAATAAACTGCCTTAATTTTGCTGGACCCCAGGAAGAATAGCTGCTGCTTTGGATCCATAATAAATACATATACTGGTATATACACCTACTCATTCAAGGGTAAATATTTATTTTGACTATTTTCTACATTGTAGAATAATAGTTAAGACATCAAAACAATGAAATAACATATTGAATCACACAGTAACCAAAAACAAGTGTGAAACAAATCAAAATATATATTTTTAGATTCTTCAAAGTAGCCACCCTTTGCCTTTGACAGCTTTGCATAATATTGGCATTATCTCAACCAGCTTCACCTGGAATGCTTTTCCAACAGCCTTGAAGGAGTTCCCACATATGCCGAGCATTTGTTGGCTGCTTTTCCTTCACTCGCAGTCCAACTCATCCCAAACCATCTCAGTTGGGTTGAGGTCGGGTGTTGAGACCAGGTCATCTGATGCAGCACTCCATCACCCTCCTCCTTGGTCAAATAGCCCTTACACCGCCTGGAGGTGAGTTGGGTCATTGTCCTGTTGAAAGACAAATGATAGTCCCACTAATCACAAACCAGATGGGATGGCGTACCGCTGCAGAATGCAAGTGTGCCTTGAATTCTAAATAAATCACTGACACCAGCAAGCAACCCCACGCCATCACATCTCCTCTTCCTGCTTCACGGTGGGAACCACACATGCGGAGATCATCCACTTACCTACTCTGCGTCTGAAAAGGACATGGCAGTTGGAAGCAAAAATCTCAAATTTTGACTACAGGACGGACTTCCACCGGTCTAATGTTGATTGCTCGTGTTTCTTGGCCCAAGCAAATCTTCTTGTTATTTGTGTCCTTTAGTAGTGGTTTCTTTGCAGCATGAAGGCCTGATTCACGCAGTCTCCTCTGAACAGATGATGTTGAGATGTGTCTATTACTTGAACTCTGTGAAGCATTTATTTGTTAATTTCTGAGACTGGTCACTCTAATGAACTTAGCCTCTTTAGCAGTGGTAACTCTGGGTCTTCCTGTGGTGATCCTCATGAGAGCCAGTTTCATCATAGTGTTTGATGGTTTTTGCTACTGCACTTGAAGAAACTGTCAAAGTTCTTGACATTTTCCACATTGACTGACCTTCATGTCTTTTAGCAAATAGGGCTATCTTCTGTATACCGTTGGGCCAGGAACTGAAAGGTAGATCGAATCCCCGAGCTGACAAGGTAAAAATCTATCGTTCCGCCCCTGCTCAAGGCAGTTAACCCACTGTTCCGAGGCTGTCATTGTAAATAATAAATTGTTCTTAACCTCTCTGCGCACGAAACCCGGTAGCGGGATGATATTCGACAACTTACGGTGATCGCTACATAAATACATAACAGATTTAAAAAAGGATTTACTGCAAAAGAATGCGATGCGATTATCTGAGGATAGAGCCCCATAAAAAACAACTATTTCAACCAGCACAGGCGTAACAAAATCACAAACTGCAATAAAATAAATAATTTACCTTTGACGATCTTCCTCTGTTTGCAATCCCAATGCTTATTGTTACACAATGAATGCTTTTTTGTTTGATAAAATCCATTTTTATAGCCTAACACGAAACATTTTGTGAACCGCTTGTGTCGTGAATTCCGTCTCATTCCATTTTCGACGACACATTCGAGGTAAATACACACACAAAATGTGACTTTTCCAGTCATGTTTGGTTTCATTGCAATCAACTGGTTTGTTTGTAACACAACCAAACCTGATGGGTCATTTCGCCGGACGTATTGACTGAAAGAAACCGATTTGAAGACAACAAGTCATGACATCATTGTGCACCAATGATTTGCCTGCTGTTTCGTTGATTGACTGTATTTTAACCCAATGACCACTGATCGTGTTGAAATCTAGCTGGGTATATTGCCAATGAGCTGAGGGAAATGGCAATATGTAATGTTTATGTGTTGGAAGACCATCCCATTGACGATTCATACCGGAAGGAGCAACGCACGTTGAGCACAGCATTGTTTTGGTAAAGCGCATATTCAGCTGTTTATATATCAATCAGTATGGCGACTAAGTCAGGAAAAGCTAAATCTAAGTCTAGATATACAGATGTACACACAATTTTAGAAGAAATTGATCGAGGACGATTCATTTAGCGATTCCCAAATGGAGGAATATTTTTTGTAAGGAGAGGACATCGTTTTGGACTGGTAAGTTCTTCTCATGCTAATGCCATTGTTTGAAATTAATAATATAAAATATTATTTATGAAATGAAATAGCCTATTTGAGGCTGTTGCGGGGAGGGCAGGCCCAATGGTCAAAGTGAAATGGAGACAGTAGATACAGCTGGTCTGTTGTAATATAATAAAGACAGTAGATCTAGCTGGTCTGTCATAATATAATAGAGACAGTATATCTAGATACATTGTCATAATATAAATGAGACAGATCTAGCAGGTCTATAATAATATATCCAACCTTATGTTCCCTGTACTCTATATATATCTGTTTATTATACCTGTTGATACAGGGCTCATATGTGAAACTATTCTAACTGAACATTTTCTTTCACAGTGACACTGACTCCGAATGGGAGCCCCCAGTGCCAAGGTGTCCATCCCCCACTGAAGCTGGATCATCCAGCTCCTGCCACAAGTGGTGTTCATCTGCCCAAATGTATTTCTGCAGGCATGGATGTGCTATGGCACCTGGCATCAGCAGCATAATATTGTGTAGAGGACTAAGGGTCTTCCAAATATTGAAAGTGTTATTTTGTAAATGTGTATATTTTTTTCATGTTTTTTCTCCATGTTTTTTTTGGGGGGGGGGGGGGGGGGGGGGGTGTTAGAATACCATTTTGGTATTTTGTATATAGTTATTCCATTCAAAATGTACAACTTCACCAATTTGGCCACTTGGGTACATTTGGGCTACTTGTGTGGGACACCTGGGTGACTTCATGATAAATGTCATGTAACACACTCATTTTGGAAGTACTGTTGCCCTCTTATGTTTTTCACTGAAATTTTCCTCATCATCCTATCTGAATGTTTGTTTTATCTTGTTCATTTTAAAAATGATACAAAGATGATAAATAAAAAAAACATGTTTTTTTTCATTGTATTATCTAAACCAGATCTATTGTGTTATATTATCCTACATTCAATTCACATTTACACAAACTTCAGTGTTCTTTCAAATGGTACCAAGAATATGCATATCCTTGGTTCTGTGCCTGAGCTCCAGGCAGTTAGATTTGGGTATGTCTTCAGGCGGAAATTGGAAAAAGTAGGGAGCTCTAAGAGGTTTAACTGACTTCCCTCGTTAAATAAAATATACCACCCCTACCTTGTCACACCAAAACTGATTGGCTCAATTGCATTAAGGAAGGAAGGAAATTCCAAACTAGCAAGGCACACTTAATTGAAATGCATTCCAGGTGACTATCTTATGAAGCTGGTAGAGAGAATACCAAGTGTGTAAAGCTGTCATCAAGGCAAAGGGTGGCTACTTTGAAAAATCTAAACTATATTTTTGTTTCTTTAACACCATTTCTTTCATCATATTCCCAGTGGGTCAGAAGTTTACATACACTCAATTAGTATTTGGTAGCATTGCCTTTAAATTGTTTAACTTGGGTCAAACGTGTTGGGAAGCCTTCCACAAGCTTCCCACAATAATTTGGGTGAATTTTGGCCCTTTCCTCCTGACAGAGCTGGTGTAACTGAGCCAGGTTTGTAGGCCTCCTTGCTCGAACACGCTTTTTCAGTTCTGCTCACAAATTTTCTATAGGATTGAGGTCAGGGCTTTGTGTTGTCCTTAGGCCATTTTGCCACAACTTTGGAAATATGTGTTGTGTCTTTGGTTATGCCGGATTAAGTGATATGATTTTATAGAAGAGCATGTCATTTCTCTGTAATTAATATTACCTGATTAAGCTAACCATGTAACTGTAATTAACTAGAAAGTCGGGGCACCACAAAATAATATTTATAGAGCTGTTATCTTCCGAATAAACTCTTAAAGACCTAGTAATATCTTACATCAATATCAGTCCATATTAATCGTCACCTTATTTCAGTCTCATCTGAAACTTGTAAATTCTTGGTTTTCTTCATGAACCTTGGCTAACAAGTTGAATCAGCGATACAAACTTTGGTTTAATTATTTATTTACTAAATACCTAAATAATCACACAGAATTACATATACACAGAATGCAAATTATGTCATACAGAAAACGTTCCTGGTGGACGGAGCCGACATGAAAGCTGGTTACACAAAGGAAAGGGGGTTGCGTTTGAGTGAAAGAACAGGAAGACTGAGGAACAAAGGGAGAAGCTATGCTATCGTAAATATGGTATCTTATGCATTCTAAATTACAGCCTATTTGGAAAAGGAAAATGCAATAAATAGTTACGCTTCGGTAGGTTGGTCGTAGATGCTGGCCGTGCTGCCCAACAGAGATCTTCCTGTCCTCTGAAGAATATCTCTGGTAGTAAACTGAATACGTTGGAGTATCGTCGTTGTGTGTTAGACTGGACCCGTCGTCCGTCCTTTCCTAGCCCACGTTTACAGCAGCCCCTGCTAACTCAACGTCTAGGAGGAATCACTTCTGTAGTGAAGAGTTCAAAGTTCATACCATTCGCAACTAAAGTTCACGCTGGGGTTGGCTTACCTCTGTAGTTGACATGTTAGTACTTTTAACGTGGGACCGTCGTCCTCAGAACAGGTTATTATCTGAATCCTTCTGACATCAGACCGTCGCTCTAATGTACCCGGAACAAAAAGTTATATTTTTGTAAAGAGCGTATATAGTGGAGGGAAAGAGGGTGTGTTTCATAGTTTATAACCAATGTCTCTTCACAGGGGCGGGCCACTGATTGAACAGAGCTTTAACCTTATGAAAACCCAATTATTTAATTTGGAAGCTAAAATTACATTTAATCTTTTCACAAATAGTTTCATATTTAAACATTTACAGTGCCTTGCGAAAGTATTCGGCCCCCTTGAACTTTGCGACCTTTTGCCACATTTCAGGCTTCAAACATAAAGATATAAAACTGTATTTTTTTGTGAAGAATCAACAACAAGTGGGACACAATCATGAAGTGGAACGACATTTATTGGATATTTCCATCTTTTTTAACAAATCAAAAACTGAAAAATTGGGCGTGCAAAATTATTCAGCCCCCTTAAGTTAATACTTTGTAGCGCCACCTTTTGCTGCGATTACAGCTGTAAGTCGCTTGGGGTATGTCTCTATCAGTTTTGCACATCGAGAGACTGACATTTTTTCCCATTCCTCCTTGCAAAACAGCTCGAGCTCAGTGAGGTTGGATGGAGAGCATTTGTGAACAGCAGTTTTCAGTTCTTTCCACAGATTCTCGATTGGATTCAGGTCTGGACTTTGACTTGGCCATTATAACACCTGGATATGTTTATTTTTTAACCATTCCATTGTAGATTTTGCTTTATGTTTTGGATCATTGTCTTGTTGGAAGACAAATCTCCGTCCCAGTCTCAGGTCTTTTGTAGACTCCATCAGGTTTTCTTCCAGAATGGTCCTGTATTTGGCTCCATCCATCTTCCCATCAATTTTAACCATCTTCCCTGTCTCTGCTGAAGAAAAGCAGGCCCAAACCATGATGCTGCCACCACCATGTTTGACAGTGGGGATGGTGTGTTCAGGGTGATGAGCTGTGTTGATTTTACGCCAAACATAACGTTTTGCATTGTTGCCAAAAAGTTCAATTTTGGTTTCATCTGACCAGAGCACCTTCTTCCACATGTTTGGTGTGTCTCCCAGGTGGCTTGTGGCAAACTTTAAACAACACTTTTTATGGATATCTTTAAGAAATGGCTTTCTTCTTGCCACTCTTCCATAAAGGCCAGATTTGTGCAATATACGACTGATTGTTGTCCTATGGACAGAGTCTCCCACCTCAGCTGTAGATCTCTGCAGTTCATCCAGAGTGATCATGGGCCTCTTGGCTGCATCTCTGATCAGTCTTCTCCTTGTATGAGCTGAAAGTTTAGAGGGACGGCCAGGTCTTGGTAGATTTGCAGTGGTCTGATACTCCTTCCATCAATATTATCACTTGCACAGTGCTCCTTGGGATGTTTAAAGCTTGGGAAATCTTTTTGTATCCAAATCCGGCTTTAAACTTCTTCACAACAGTATCTCGGACCTGCCTGGTGTGTTCCTTGTTCTTCATGATGCTCTCTGCGCTCTTGACGGACTATCACAGTGCAGGTGCATTTATACGGAGACTTGATTACACACAGGTGGATTGTATTTATCATCATTAGTCATTTAGGTCAACATTTGATCATTCAGAGATCCTCACTGAACTTCTGGAGAGAGTTTGCTGCACTGAAAGTAAAGGGGCTGAATAATTTTGCACGCCCAATTTTTCAGTTTTTGATTTGTTAAAAAAGTTTGAAATATCCAATAAATGTTGTTCCACTTCATGATTGTGTCCCACTTGTTGTTGATTCTTCACAAAAAAATACAGTTTTATATCTTTATGTTTGAAGCCTGAAATGTGGCAAAAGGTCGCAAAGTTCAAGGGGGCCGAATACTTTCGCAAGGCACTGTAAATTGCACAACAATTCCATGTGAATCTGATAACTATAATGTGTAGACTTTCCAGGATACAGTTTGTCATCCTATCATTAATAAGAATGTCTCAGATGACAACCGAACTGACATATTCATTAAGTACCAATGCATATTTTCAACTGGTTGGATTACCGAAATATGGTTCCTTTCCCCCCACCTTTTGATGTTCCCCGGCTCGCTGTGTTTAACAAAGGCTTTTCAAGAGGCCTTCAGTAGAGTCGAGAGGAAAGGGAGAAAGGTATTTATGTGGGGGTGGGGGTCATAAACCTTGCCCACAGGCCAACATCATGACATATGCTTGACATATGTCATTGTCCATTTGGAAGACCCATTTGCGACCAAGCTTTCACTTCCTGATTGATGTCTTGAGATGTCACTTCAATATATCCACATAATTTTCCAACCTCATGATGCCATCTATTTTGTGAAGTGCACCAGTCCCTCTCTGCAGCAAAGCACCACCAAGCTTCACAGTTGGCCGCGACCGGGAGGTCCGTGGGGCGACGCACAATTGGCCTAGCGTCGTCCGGGTTAGGGAGGGATTGGTCGGTAGGGATCTCCTTGTCTCATCGCGCACCAGCGACTCCTGTGGCGGGCCGGGCGCAGTGCGCGCTAGTAAGGTTGCCAGGTGCACGGTGTAGCCTCCGACACATTGGTGTGGCTGGCTTCCGGGTTGGATGCGCGCTGTGTTAAGAAGCAGTACGGCTGGTTGGGTTGTGTATCGGAGGACGCATGGACATTCAACCTTCGTCTCTCCCGAGCCCGTACGGGAGTTGTAGCAATGAGACAAGATAGTAGCTACTACAACAATTGGATACCACGAAAATGGGGAGAAAAAGGGGTAAAAAAAAAGAAAAGAAAAAGCTTCACGGTTGGGATGGTGTTCTTCGGCTTGCAAGCATCCCCCTTTATCCTCCAAACATAACGATGGTCATTATGGCCAAACAGTTCTATTTTTGTTTCATCAGACCAGAGGACATTTCTCCAAAAAGTACGATATTTGTCCCCATGTACAGTTGCAAACCATAGTCTGGCTTTTTATGGCGGTTTTGGAGCAGTGGCTGGGGTTGAGCGGCCTTTCAGGTTATGTCGATATAGGACTCGTATAGATATTTTTGTACCGTTTCCTCCAGCATCTTCACAAGGTCCTTTGATGCTGTTCTGGGATAGATTTGCACTTTTCGCACCAAAGTACGTTCATCGCTAGAAGACAGAACGCGTCTCCTTCCTGAGCGATATGACGGCTGCGCGGTCCCATGGTGTTTATACTTATGCACTATTGTTTGTACAGATGAACCTTCAGGCGTTTGGAAATTCCTCCCAAGGATGAACCAGATGTCTTGGCTGATTTCTTTTGATTTCCCATGATGACAAGCAAAGAGGAACTGAGTTTGAAGGTAGGCCTTGAAATACATCCACAGGTACACCTCCAATTGACTCAAATTATGTCAATTAGCCTATCAGAAGCTTCTAAAGCCATGACATTATTTTCTGGAATTTTCCAAGCTGTTTAAAGGCACAGTCAATTTAGTGTATGTAAACTTCTGACCCGCTGGAATTGTGATACAGTGAATGAATGATAAGTGAAATAATCTGTCTGTAAACAATTGTTGGAAATATTACTTGTGTCATGCACAAAGTAGATGTCCTAACCGACTTACCAAAACTATAGTTTGTTAACTAGAAATGTGTGGAGTGGTTGAAAAACTAGTTTTAATGACTCCAACCTAAGTGTATGTTAACTTCTGACTTCAACTGTATGTGTCCAAACTTTTGACTGGTACTGTATGTAAATAAGGTATGCTTTTCTTTTCAGTTTTCGTCTTGTCATTATGGAGTGTTGTGTTTTTTATTTAATCAATTTGAGAATAAGGCTGTAATGTATCAACATGTGTATAAAGGGAAGGGGTCTGAATACTTTCCGAACGCACTGCGTAGCAAACAAAGGGTCAATGCACGGGCATCTCGGCCCTCACAGCTAAGGTCCATGTGGAGAGCATAAGCTGGGAAGTTTAAGTTCTTCAGTCAGTTTCCTTTTGATTGCTAGCAATAGCATAAATTAGTTTAACAGTTATCTGACAAAAGTTATTGATGATGTGAGTTTCTGTGCCTCTGCCTCCCCACACACTGTTATCACCATATCAATTACAGCTGGTAATATCGATCTCTGCTATAGTGTGGTTTCATAGCGTTGTGGGCCTAGCAATTCACCGTGGGAATGATTCCAGTGCAACGGTCAAGTGACGCCTTTTCCCGTGATCTAAGGGAATGTCTGGTTGAAATTCATCTTTCAGATTTGAATAACTATCATTTAGATTTATAAGGTTAACCACATAACGATTGAGATAAAGCCAATATTATATTTTTTGTATAATTTTTTTTTTTGGATTTTGGAAATTCTCCTGCGACTCACATATTGCCGCGATCCCTAGCTCGGGAACAGGTTCGCTAATTTCTCCAGGTACAGACTGTCCTCGGAACACTGTTTTACCATTTCCTGTTCACTTGTAGCAGACAAAGGAAAAGTATCTGCCTGTCGTCCGTGATAATTTCTTGTGAAGTGTCCAAGTGTTGGGTTACGGTTGCTAAGCTTTGATTGGACAATCACTGTTCAGGAGCGGAGATTAGCAAAGGGTAAATTAAGTAGTTTACTGTGATTGTTTTCAATTAAAATGCAGTGCATTCGTAACCTAACCATTATGAAACTTCCATTTGATAAAATAAGCCTCACATGGCAAATTAGCCATTACATTTTTTTATGCCCAAATTCAACACCGACCTCCATAGAAAAATTCCTCACGTCAGCTTATTTTCGTGGACAGATTTTGGACTTAGTAAAACCTCTTGCATCACCTTTTCCTCTCTGGTTTAACTAGTAGCTAGCAGATGGTTGATCATATGGGCAATGCCTACTCCCGAGCTTCTCGCTTAAACTAGCTGCTGCTAGCAGTATGTTGAGAAATGAATACCCCTTCACTTGATGAAAGTTGAAAGTCATCTTTTATTGTACAATAAAAGATCACATACCATGTTCTGAGTTATCTGATTGGTCCACAAGGGAATATTGGTGCTAGTTCAACAATTATTTTTTATCCATAACTCTGTTAATGTAGCTTACATCAGCCAGTCCTTTTCTTTTGAAGCATGATGTTCCCACCCACGGTGCACTTTGTTCAATGTAGCTTTACAGTAAACCCATTTAGTGAACACTGGCTTTGACTGTATGAGCTGAAAACGAAGGTCCTAATCTGTCAATGGTCCTTATGCAAGCAGCTGTTGAACAGAAACTTGAAGCATGCATGCAGACACACACAGAGTGGTCTGCCATCTCTGCAACTTGGATTGTGGCAATTTTCAGGGCCTATATAACCAGTATGTCCAGGCATGCAATCACAACACACATAGCATGGCATTGGAAAGCCAGAGCCTGCATCTTTCCTCTGACATGCAAATACATAACAGAATTGATGAATAGGGCCTGGCGCCTAGTGTCTGACCTGACTGCAGAAATAGGTTATAGTACAATTCAGTCCAAAGTTCAAAGATACAATTGACCCCATCCCAAATGACCCACAATCTATGGCACATGTTAAGTGCGTTATACCTTTTCAGGAAAAGTTATAACATTTATGTATTTTAAACTATTCTTGCCACAGGTGATGGCAAAAAAGATACAACAAACATTCTAAAATGTGAAAAGGGCCAGCAAGCCTTAGAAGCGTGACTGTCGTCCCTCTGAACCCTTTAACGTTACACACCAGGCATAAACATGAAAATGCTTAGACAAGACTTGTACAATAAATACATATGAGATACATGACTTGAAATCAATCTGACCGTTCCATAAATTACCAAAGACTAAATTAAAAGAAAAAACAGTAAAATGATTTCATGAAATGAAGACTGAATAAATATTAATTGACCTTCAACTGTAGTCACCTACTGCACCAATTAGTTGTTTTTCAAGTTTTCACATACAAGCAAAGTAATAGAAAATTGGTGTGGGCTGGTGTCTTGAGATCTAATAATCTACTTTATATTACTCAGCCAATGGTAGTGGAATATTGGATCCACCATGCAGAATAGGTCTACAATTGGATGAGCATTGGTTTAACATCACATCCACTTCAGTTGTATACATACCGTGCACCATTGATGTGTGTACGAAAACTGAAAGCCTGTTAAGTGAATATAAGCATGTGAAAAGCATGTTGTTTGAGTGAAACAAGGGGACCCTCAGACATGACCAATCAGGAATTGCATGGCACCCTTCACATTGATTACATTAGATATGATTGGAATAGGTTCAGGGATGTTTCTGCACTAGTACTACAGCCTAGATGTAATAAATTATGTAAATCAGTGGAAAAATATCAAACCAAATCTCAGAGGCACTGATGAGAAAACAGTAATAATTCATTGTTCTCCATTGTGCTTTGGAAGATTGTTTGAGTCACTTCATGGAGTAAGTGATAAAGATAACTTTGAAGAAAATCTTTCAATCACTGCAGTGACTGATACCAGCAAATGTCCAAATGCTGGTTTTGCACATTACCAAAGTATGTACGCATACAACTGAAGGGGCATTTAAAACAAACTAAACAAAATTATTTTGATATATAACTTCCAATATGGAGATGTAACAAAACATCTATATATATATATATATCTATACATATCTATCTATCTATATATACATATAGATATATATATCTATCTATATGTAGATATATATATATCTATACATATATATATCTATATATAACACTAGCTAAATAAGGCATTTTACTTTTAATATAATCAACTAAGTTTAAAGAAAAATGTCATATTTGGTGAAAGTTTGGCAAAACAAATGAATTTTAGTCACAAGTTGTGACAAGGCAAAAATAACATGTCTTCCAACAAAGAAAGATGACGCTAGAGCAAGAGATAGGAATACAGCTCTAGAACAAAACGTCACCCATGGGACAGGTTGTGCAAGTGTGCGCATGCATGTACACATACACAAATAAAAGCTTAATAGACAGAATACAGGTAAACATTCACCAAAAGGACACTTTTCTAATAAGATTTATTTTTTTTCACAAACAAAAAGAGAAGTCAAGTTGTTACACTTAGAAGCCAAGTCTAAAACATATACCCCAAAAAACAGACCCTGTTGTAAAATGGAGAATAAAATCAGCTTTTGCATCCATTTAGTGTAGTACATTATGTTAAATACAATAAACACTGGTACTGATTTTGCCATTTCCCCCCCAATGTCAAGGGACATAATGGAGAAAACTAAAAATGTGGTGTGCATGTAAACAAAAGGAACAGCAACATACAGCTAAATAGATTGACATTTTTTAACATTCTGAGTATGACCTAGTCTACAGGAGTTTTAAATGCTTATAAGGGAAGAAAAGGAGACCACGAAGCCTTTAAAACAACGAGGCACTCTGCCACTGCTTTACATACAGTATCTGTGATCAAACAACTAACTTTTCCCTAACACTGGAAAGGCAGATGGGAATGGACATATATTTATATTTTGCACATCCCCCACCACCCCTTTCTCTTAATGAAGTGTGCTTGTCCCTCACCAGTTATGCACTGGCGCTCTCAACAGAGCCCTCTGTGACAGACTGTCTACGGTACCTCTTCACTGCTCCCACACTGACACAGATGATCACATCCCAAAGTGACTTTGTGAGATTATATATTTTAAAGCATTATCAAAACTCAGGATTAGTCTTTCCCTTTTTTTTTTTTTGAGTGGCTGTCGTACTGAATATGTGTTCTCTCGATTGGTTATACTAGCATCATTGTTTTCTCTAAATCTGTTATCTGTCTATTTTCCCTTTAAAAATGTTTTACATAGCAGTAACAAGACAAACAAAATAGGGATGGACAAAAGCTGTCCTATTCAGAACTTCTTAGCAGCAGTTATGCTACTAATCAAACTTGGGACTGCAAGTTACCATGCATGCATTGATATAACAAGTTCTATATTCAACACATTTTAAAGGACCTTCAAATAAAATTGCTATTAGTTTTAGGCTTTAATGGGATATTCACATTCCTTAATTAACACCATCAAGGAAACTGAGGGGACAGTAATCACTAAACGGCTACATCATTCTTGGTTGTGATCATTAGGCACCAAATGGATAAAAAAACGGACTGAAAAAGGGTGGGACTACTTGATAAGAAACACATTTTCATTTTCCATTGAAACCATTTGACAATGTTCTCCATTGCATGCCCTAATGAACACAACCCACAATCTTTATCCTCTTCAGTCAAACAGTGTCCCGGCTTTACCTTTTTGCAACCAGGACATACCAGGTTTCTAAATGATGTAGCAAACCGTCAAGGATGCTTGACTTGTTATAACCATGTAACAACATTGAGTAATTCCTCCCTTCGCAAGTGTGTGTTTGCATCTCTTTCATGAAGTGCTTGAATGGAGCATGTGTGGGCATATATAATATAAGATAATCACAAATTTGCTACAGGGCAGATCCATAAAAAACAAGTGGATAATAAAAGTATTTACATAAAAATGAAGGTACTTACACACCACAAACTTAAAACTGTCGCACAGTAAGAAAGAGGTGGGAGAATAAGTATATTGTGAAGTCTACTCTGCCCCCCTTGACACGCTCTCCTCCTCCATCAAGCTAATCACCATCGTTCCTTTCTCCTCTTCAACGCTCTTCTTGGGATTTACCTCTGGAGGATCATGGGAGTCGTGTCCCGTGACCTCCTCCTGAATGCTGTCCTCCGTCTGCTCCCTGTCCTCCGGCCCAGCCTGGTCAGCCGTGCTCTCCCCAGTCTGGCCATCACTGTGTTTTTTCGGAGGCCCACTGTCCGTCTGTAAGTGGCTGTGGCTGCCTGCCTCCACCACCACCACCACCACCCCTTCCTCCTTTGTTCTTTTCTTCTTCATCTTTGGGCTGCTGGAGGAGTCTGCAGGCGGCATGCCTGGCAGCGCCATGACGCCCCCGTGCGGGAGGAACATGTGAGGGTACAGCAGTCCATGGGACATCCCCGGAATGAGGAAAGGGTTGAAGGCCTGGTGGCTGCCACTGCTGGTCGCTGTGGTGGTGGTGATGGCCGCAATGCTGTGGCTGCCCATCGCGCCTTGCTGCTTTTCCTCCCTCTTTCTCTCTGTGCCAGACTGAATGCCGGAGCCCTCGGACCCTGTGCTCGAAGATGCCTGGCCGGGGCCTCGAGAGGGGCTACTGGCCACTGAGGAGGAGGCCACAGTGGTGGTAACTGCAGCCGTGGAGGACGAGGTGGAAGCGGAGCAGGTGGGCGGCAAACCCATCAGCCCCTGAACGCTGAACATGTGGGGGGTGCCGTGTACACCGTGGAGCATCATAGGCAGCATGCTCAGACCATTCTTTGCGTCTTCACCGGCGGACACAGCAAAGCCATGGGGGAATCCCATCAAGCCTGTGAGTGGGATGCCCTGGACATTGCGGAGGTTCTGGAGGCTGACCAGGTCCATGCTGCCGATCAGGCCGCCGTTCATACAGAGCGGGCCCATGGGAGACTCGGAGAGGAGGGGCTTGGGCATCTCGCTGCGGGGACGACGCCCCCGGCGGCGGGGCCCCTGGTCGCGGCACACGGGCTCAGTGAGGATGCGGGTGAACTTGCCCTCAGGAAGAAAACCCTGGAAACACAAGGCATTAGCTTAAGGAAAATGCAGGGATGGTTTTGAAGGACATATGTAATCTGTGAGGCAGTAGGTTCTGACAACTGCACTATTCAAGATGAGTAAATGTCTAATTAAAAATGGAAACATTCTAATGAAACTATTTGATGGGGCATTTATGTGGATATGAGAGAGTGAAAATGCCATGCTACTCACAGAGTGTTTCACTACATCTGCCCAGTCAGGTGCCACGCAGTACTCAGTATTTGCATCCAGCCATCGTGAAAGCTCCTTGATTGCTGGAGCCATAGCACCCCCAAGCTACAGCACAGAAGAATACAGCCCTCAATGAGTTCTTGTACACACACACACATAGCATAAATATAAATTATGCATTTGTGTATAATTCAGGCAAACATTACATGTAATGCAAATTTTGTTAAGCTATGTCTTAAAGAAGTATATTCAATCAATGTGAAGGAGCACAGTTGGGTGGGGAGAAGCATCTTCATTCACCTGTTAACCACGGGCAAAGAAATGCCAGGAGCTAGGTTTTTAAACATTTGGCGAAATAATTAAGCGAAAATTGTAATTGCACTTTGTCGTATAATAACTTTCCATTTACCCAATAAAAAAATTGAACTTCCATGCGTTTCCATCCCATTTTTTCCTTTTTTTTTTTTTTTAAGAGGGTGGATCAGCTTAATATTGCAGAAAGAATGTTGCTTCCAATGTAATTGTCTGCATCATTTCCAATCCCCCATATTTTTTGGGTAAATATATAGATCCATACACGCATGCATATATATATACACACATACAGTGCCTTGCGAAAGTATTCGGCCCCCTTGAACTTTGCGACCTTTTGCCACATTTCAGGCTTCAAACATAAAGACATAAAACTGTATTTTTTTGTGAAGAATCAACAAGTGGGACACAATCATGAAGTGGAACGACATTTATTGGATATTTCAAACTTTCTTAACAAATCAAAAACTGAAAAATTGTGCGTGCAAAATTATTCAGCCCCCTTAAGTGAATACTTTGTAGAGCCACCTTTTGCTGCGATTACAGCTGTAAGTCGCTTGGGGTATGTCTGTATCAGTTTTGCACATCGAGAGACTGACATTTTTTCCCATTCCTCCTTGCAAAACAGCTCGAGCTCAGTGAGGTTGGATGGAGAGCATTTGTGAACAGCAGTTTTCAGTTCTTTCCACAGATTCTCGATTGGATTCAGGTCTGGACTTTGACTTGGCCATTCTAACACCTGGATATGTTTATTTTTGAACCATTCCATTGTAGATTTTGCTTTATGTTTTGGATCATTGTCTTGTTGGAAGACAAATCTCCGTCCCAGTCTCAGGTCTTTTGCAGACTCCATCAGGTTTTCTTCCAGAATGGTCCTGTATTTGGCTCCATCCATCTTCCCATCAATTTTAACCATCTTCCCTGTCCCTGCTGAAGAAAAGCAGGCCCAAACCATGATGCTGCCACCACCATGTTTGACAGTGGGGATGGTGTGTTCAGCTGTGTTGCTTTTACGCCAAACATAACGTTTTGCATTGTTGCCAAAAAGTTCAATTTTGGTTTCATCTGACCAGAGCACCTTCTTCCACATGTTTGGTGTGTCTCCCAGGTGGCTTGTGGCAAACTTTAGGGACACTTTTTATGGAGATCTTTAAGAAATGGCTTTCTTCTTGCCACTCTTCCATAAAGGCCAGATTTGTGCAATATACGACTGATTGTTGTCCTATGGACAGAGTCTCCCACCTCAGCTGTAGATCTCTGCAGTTCATCCAGAGTGATCATGGGCCTCTTGGCTGCATCTCTGATCAGTCTTCTCCTTGTATGAGCTGAAAGTTTAGAGGGACGGCCAGGTCTTGGTAGATTTGCAGTGGTCTGATACTCCTTCCATTTCAATATTATCGCTTGCACAGTGCTCCTTGGGATGTTTAAAGCTTGGGAAATCTTTTTGTATCCAAATCCGGCTTTAAACTTCTTCACAACAGTATCTCGGACCTGCCTGGTGTGTTCCTTGTTCTTCATGATGCTCTCTGCGCTTTTAACGGACCTCTGAGACTATCACAGTGCAGGTGCATTTATACGGAGACTTGATTACACACAGGTGGATTGTATTTATCATCATTAGTCATTTAGGTCAACATTGGATCATTCAGAGATCCTCACTGAACTTCTGGAGAGAGTTTGCTGCACTGAAAGTAAAGGGGCTGAATAATTTTACACGCCCAATTTTTCAGTTTTTGATTTGTTAAAAAAGTTTGAAATATCCAATAAATGTCGTTCCACTTCATGATTGTGTCCCACTTGTTGTTGATTCTTCACAAAAAAATACAGTTTTATATCTTTATGTTTGAAGCCTGAAATGTGGCAAAAGGTCGCAAAGTTCAAGGGGGCCGAATACTTTCGCAAGGCACTGTATATACATACACATACCTATATAGACATACCCCGCAAACCCTACTGCCAATCCCCCAATTGAAGTAAACTAATAAACACTTCCGCTTCTACCTTCAATCCATACATCTTATTCACATTCTACAGACACAGTCTACTTTACAATAGTTCTCTCTTGTTTGTTCTTAGTCCTTCCTCTATATCTGATGTCCATCCAGTTTGATTTATATTTGTAACTATGCCATTTCACAAAAGTTCCGAACCTATATATATTCTACAGATCCCGTATGTTTTACATTGTTTATATTGTTATTAGTCCCACCCTTCAGCTCCATTCAACACCTCCCATCTGTCTCTCAACATCATCCATTTCGGATTTCTACTTGCCATATATTTTTCAACTGTGCTGTGATTCACAAAATAATTGAACCTTTCTATTCTCATTGCTTCTACAGATTGTAAAATAAAAATAACATTTTTTACTAAAATAATTATTAAATTATTGATTGATTGACTATGGCTTTTCAAATCACCCAGTATTGCTATCTGTAGTGTTAGTTCCATCCCATTTTTACCTCTGTCGATGCTTTTGTCACAAAAATGATTGGGTTAAACAGCAAATACCCACTCGGGCATGGTGTAGCCAACAACTCACAGACAGCGTACAGTAGGTGAGATTATTGATAAGAACAAGATTTATTTGTCAACTGGCATTCATGGTCAAATTGCTGCAAAGAAACCACTACTAAAACACACCAATAATAAGAAGAGACGTGCTTGGGCCAAGAAACACGAGCAATGTACATCGGTGGAAATGTCATTTGGTCTGATGAGTCCAAATTTGAGATTTTTGGTTCCAACCGCAGTGTCTTTCTGACGTAGAGTAGGTGAACTCCGCATGTGTGGTTCCCACCGTGAAGCATGGAGGAGGAGGTGTGATGTTGTGGGGGTGCTTTGCTGGTAACACCATTAGTGATTAGTCTAGAATTCATGGCACAGTTAACCAGCATGGCTACCACAGCATTCTGCAGCAATACACCATCTCATCTAGTTTGCGCTTAGTGGGACTATCATTTGTTTTTCAACAGGACAATCTCCCTACACACCTCCAGGCTGTGTAAGGGCTATTTGACCAAGGAGGAGAGTGATGGAGTGCTGCATCAGATGACCTGTCATGCACAATCACCTGACCTCAACCCAATTGAGATGGATTGGGATGAGGTGGACCGCAGAGCGAAAGAAAAGCAGCCAAGTGCTCAGCATATGTGGGAACTCCTTCAAGACTGTTGGAAAAGCATTCCAAGTGAAGATGGTTGAGAGAAATACCAAAAGTGTGTAAAGGTGTCATCAATGCAAAGGGTGGCTTCTTTGAAGAATCTCAAATATATTTTTTGGTTACTACATGATTCCATATGTGTTATTTTATAGTTTGGATGTCTTCACTATTATTCTACAATGTATAAAATAGTAAAAATAAAGAAAAAACCCTTAAATTAGTGGGCGTGTCCAAACTTTTGACTGGTACTGTATCTATTTCACCGACCCCAAAAAATATCCATCAATCAAACATATTTTGTTTACAAAAAATAGAAAAGTTTCCCCACAATTTGCTGTTTCCATCAGGTACAGTACTCTCATAAAAATGGTGGGATGGAAACATGGTTAATGTCAGTGATGTTATGTGTGCTTGTGCATCAGTGTTCGGTGTGTGCGTTTGAGTCAAAATAGTTACCCTGCGGCCAGTGCTCCTGTGGACCACTGGCACCCTCTCCTCCCCTGTTAGGGAGTTGACATCCAACTTGGTGGGGTCCTTACAGCGATGCCGCCTCTGCTTGGGCCGCTCCACAAAGCTGTGCAGAATCGCTGAGCCAGGAGACTGAAACCCCAGATTTGGCAAGAAAAGCACAATACTCCAAATGATATTCACTTACTTTAAAACATACTATAAAACCAAACTATAAAACCAGCTGGTGAGTTGAACCATTCGTAACGGAAACGTTCTCAAAGTTCACAAGTTTTTCAGAAATCCCAGTTTCCTCCTGCTTATTCCCTTTTGAATCCAGGAATCATCCAACTGGGATTTCACTAAAGTAAAGGGAATTTGAAGAATGGATAAGATGAATGTGCATGGAGGATCAACTCACCGGTGCGAAAGTGGGCACCTCCATGCTACAGTTGGGATTCTGTCGCAGCCATTCCATCAAGCCATTGTTGGCAGCCTCTCTGTCGATGGCCACCACCTCTGACAGGGTGGGGGTGGAGGTTCCCGGGGGGCGCTCAGGTGGGGAGGAGGTGGACGACACTGCAGAATGACTGGTGACTTCTACCCTGCCCTGTAGAGGAAAAAAACACAGGGAAACAAATAGATGTATTTGATTCCCAACTCAACTCTAGTATGAAGTGCTTGTGATTAGTGTTAGACAGTATAATGAATCTCGATACTAGAACGATACTAGAACATGAAAAACAGCTTGTACTTCTGTCAAATGTGTCTAACGTCGTGTACTGATTGAGAGGACCAAGTCTGTCTATCATTGCAGCTGATGTCCCGTACCTCATGCCTGCACCACTTACTCATTGCTAGAGCAGTGTCTAGGCAGCACCATGTTAGCTCTCCACTCAAGCTGCTCAGAAGTTAACACACTTGAATCATTTTGAAACTAAAGATACCGGTAGCTTCCAGCTTTGTAGAATAACGTTCTATGCAAGTCACAGCTGAACTGACAACCATTCACAATCCTAATACTACGTGATATAAAAAATATAAAAACACAAAATATGCTGATTTCAAAACGTGTCAACAAAAACGTAATGAACTCACAACGATCTCTCACTCACGTCCAAAGATACTGTAGCAACCCTGACCTAAAAGCTGTGCTTTTATAGCACAGTCGATTTCCGCAGGGCTAACGGCAAGAATGTTGAGGGTTCTTGCCGGATTCCCTGCCTGTTTCATTGCATTGGTGTCAGAAGTGAAACTTCAAAACTCAAAAGATGCCCAACGATTGAACAGAGCAATCGCTGAGGTTATCTGTCTGGATTAAATGCCATTCTGTGACTATGGCTAATACGCCTTTTCTGCCATGGTATCGTGATGGTATTGAGTTTTGTGATACTAAAACTGGTATAGTGACAACACAACTGGTGATACGCTATCTTACAACCTTTATTGCAAATTAATTGCCTCCAAGCACCAAACCACAAGAGTCAACTGTATTGTCCTTCCCCCTGAACTTGGTAGGGGGACAGGTCCACAGTAATTATCATCAAAACCAGGTGGTGCAGAAAACTAGTACCATTAAGCTGGCTCTTTTTCTGTTCACAAAACCAAAATAAGTTTTGACTTGACAAACCTGTTTTTCCTGCACATGCAATCCTCTGCTCTTGACAAACCCGATGTCAACCGTCTCCATGTTTCTCCGTCTGCCTCTCCTCCGGCGCATGATTGCGTCGTCACACCTTAGGTTGCCATTGACAATTTGGCCGGTGACGGGGTGGATGAGACCTGCCTGCAGGATCCCGGCCATGTCCTTCCCCACTGAACCCTGCATGGCGCTCATGGCGGGCAGTTTTCGGGCAACGGGGTGGACCTGGTGACTCATGTGGCCTACAGTGGCTGCCGCGTCGCCCCCAATGCCCAGATCCCCGGCCTTGGAGAGGTCCATGGCCGCCTCCTGCCATCCGTTGAGCAGCAGCGCCCCACCTCTGTTCGACACGGTTACAGGCATATTCTCCCCTGTGTGGCACTGCTTACTGAGCACCTCTGCCTTGTATTCAAATGCACACCTACCCCGCTTTAGTTCAGGCAAATAGGGTGGCGCCACCAGCCTCTCCTGCAAGAGAGGCAAGGATGTCAACCTCCAGCCTCCCTGGCTGCATTCCCCGGCATCTCTTGACTTGTACTGAACAGGATGGAAATGGAAGAATGAAAAAATATTAATGAATACCGACAATGGACTGGCGAATATCCACAAAAACGTCACAAAAGAAGGATTTCAACAACGATGGTTATGAAGGGACAGAAGATGAACATGGGCTAGTCACCTTGGGAAGGCGGGTTACAGGAGGGGCTGGGATGTTGAAGTTAAGGCTCTGGGATGGCTGTACCCTGGCTGAAATGAA